>NC_044301.2:14312046-14539771 GCF_004027225.2 Strigops habroptila
AAGGGCTTGAAAGAATATGTAAAAAGGGATGCTGCTGGGCCGTGTATCTGGGAACATGATGAATCTTCCATCAGTAGGTGATCTCCACATGAAAATTGGATTGTTTTTTAAGATGTGCCATATCCTAGACAAAATAGAGGGACCTGATGCAGAAACTATTGTGCAAGATTCTATGAGAATGTTTTTTATATGAGGTCATATTAAAAATCACAGGGTCTCCTTGTATTCCTAGAGTCTCTGAATTTAGAAGAAATGGTGAAATATTTTTGTTACTGTTGTTAATTAATTTTGTTAGACCAATTTTATGTTTATCTCTTAAGTTCCAAGTTGTTGAGTTGGTTTTGTGCCAGTCGTTATTAGCTTAGAAAATTATTTGTTGGTTTGTTTGGGTCATATAATGGTATTTTAAATAAATATGTTGCAGAAGTTGTTGTTCAGAATAAATTCCCTTTGAACTGAGTAGGATGTTATCAAATTTTAAGAAGTCTTCTATATAAAATGAGTCAATAAACCTGATTCCATAAAATAGAAAGTAAGATCTTTTTGGGGTATTTTTCACTATTCTTATAGGACATGAGAAACTGGGTGTGAATCTCTCTTGAATTTTACTACATGGTTCAAAATATTTAGGGATGGCTGATAGTTTCCTGTTAAATTCTAACAGGTTGAGAAATGAGACAAAGATGGGGCCTGTGGAAGGAAGTTGAGGTCTTTTGCTCTTAGTGATTTATGCTAACTGATGTTTTGTCACAGTCTTTAATTATAATTCAAATTTACAATTTCCTCTTAATTGTTTTATAGAATCATTAACTTCAGAGTACCTTTTGCATGGCTACATATAGGGCAGTTCTCTGACTCAAATCCTCTTTTTAAAGTTTTCTCTTCCTTAGCTATATTGTTCCCCCACTTTATCCAATTCCCCCCTTGATATCTGCAAGGGGCTAACATTGTGTGAAGCTACAGGAACAGCACAAAGTTGCCACTCATAAAACGATTTCCAAACATGAGAAACAGAGCACTCAGTTTCCTTGTCCAGAGCTGCATCATTAAGTTAGCATTCATAAATCTGCTCTTTATTTGGTGTCACAAAAGCAAAGTCCAGAAAGATTTCCCAATGTTTCTGTATCTCTCCATCTGTGTGGTGACCAGATCCCTTCCTGCTGTGAGCCAGGAGCATAGCTGGTGATGTAAACCAGCTCAAGTTGGTGGAGCTGTGCCACTTTATGCCAATTGAGGGTCAGCTCTTTTCTTCCAGCCTTTCTTGGCATCCTCTTATTTCCTTCTCCCTTACAAAAAAATATCCCAAACTACCAGAGTGGTGGTCCATTTCACCCTGTCCTTCTCCTCCTTTCACAACTAAATCATGCTGTGAGTCTGCAAAAGTTTAGCAATAATAATATGTCCACTAAATCATCAAAGTTGACATCAGACACCACACACAAAAAAAAAAGGATGCATAGATTAATTGAATGAGGGGGTGGATGGTAGGGTTTTATTAATAATACTAGTCTAGAGAGTTTATTGTAGCGAACCCCAGGAACAGATTAACTGTATTAACAGGAAAGGGAGGGGGGGAAAGGGAAGAGTGAAAAAACTCAGAAATGCTAGCCAAGGTTAAGATGTTGTCTTCAAATTTAAAGCACTTGAAAATTTATTGAATCACATTCAGGCCAAACAAATACTGGTCCCAATCCAGAGTCATTCTGTCAAAGACAATGCCTTTACTCTCAGTTGGGAAACAGAATGGGAGGGCTTATCCAGAAATGGGCAGAGTGAAGAAAAATTTAAAATATATCATCACCCTCACTGCTAGAAGGAATTTAAAAAGTACCACAAGGCAACTTTTTAACAGTTCTTTTTTTAAAAAAGATAGATAGCAAAGTGCTTGGAATGGAAGTGTTGTGAACCTTTTTGAGATGTCTTTTGCTTTTCTTTTTGTTGAAATACAGCACAAGGATGAACTTACCTTGGAGGAAGATAAGATACCCAAGTGTAATATCTTCCTGGATGTCACGCATATTGCTTCTTTACTTGTTTTTATCCCATCATCCAGAAAGTTCTGGTTCAGCAAAAATGAAAAAAAAAAAAAACCACAAAACCCACACAACAAAACATCTGCCAAACTGTAACCTTCCTCCTTAAACTATATGAGCCCAGCCCTCTTCAGCCTAAAATGACAGAGGAATGGCACAAACAGTGAACATGAAATGTAACAGTTCACTTAGCAGGAGACTAGAGTCCTGGTGTTTGAGGTCTCTGAGAAGCCTGTGTCAAATGGCAGATGTGGCACTGGTAATCAGGCTTTACTCTTGCTGGATTTAGCACAGTTAGAGGATTTGGACTGTTCTAGTCAACTGTGAAAGCAAAGTTTCCTTTTTTTGTTTCATTCTGAATCTGAGAGAAGGAATAAAATGCCCATCTTCCAGATACACTGAAGGGTGGTTTTACTTATGTCATAATAGGAAATGTTTTTATCTTGCATAAAAAAAATTTAAAAAAGTTTTATCCTCTTCCCCAGACACTTAAAATTACTTCTCTTTTCCCTTCTCCGAGTGCCTCAAATTTTGACATTCTTTTTATAACCTCTGGCCCCTTTCTTTGGTCCTCAGCGATATTCACTATTGTTTATCTAAGGCCTTCCTCACTCACCTGAATATATGCTTTAAAGATTTAATTTCTTCCCCAGAAGTAGCCCCATTCTATTTTCTCCAAAAACTGGAAAGAAATTGTTTCCAAGAGAGTATATGGCAGCTTGGATTGCAAAGGCAACTGGCATCTTCTTTCTTGAGCTCCACACCACGTGGCCAGTGATGCTGTTATTGCTAATGGTCTTTTCATTTCTGTAATTAACCATGTAACCAAAGGCAGCCACTCATTTCATGGCTTTGCTGGAAAGCGAAGGAGCCAGGGACAGATATACAGGCCTTTTTACTTTGCTGAAAATTGATTTTAGCTCTTGCTGTGGAGTTTGCAGCTGGCCTTTGGCATCTGGAATAGCATTTGTTGAGGATTACCCAGCACAAATTAAGGCCTGTAAAAACTTTGCTTTGGACACTTTCTTTGCAGGAGTGAATTTTACTCCCAGAGAGTGCAAAGAAAGGGAGGGAGGTTGACTTCTCAGACCTCTTAGCACTTCCTCCAAAGCCCCTTGCAAGCATCTCAGCTCTGTGCAGTAGCCCTTCGAGGGTATGTACTTTTAGCATCCTTTTAGAACTGGGGAAGACAGAGCTACCTAGAGCTGATATCAGAGACATGGCATAAATGCCTTTATTCATGGTTTGACACTCACAGGGCACCTAAAGGCCTTACATTTGAATATTTCAGACCTCAGAAGACTTAGAGTTGTCTTAGTTCAAGCACTTTGGTTTGGAAAGTTTTGTCCTAAAAGATTTGACAAAAGTGGTGCTGTCATGCTGGTGATGGAAGCAGACACAAAACCCAGGAGTCTGGCTCTCCAGATGCCTCCCTTAAACATCATTTACATTCCCTCTCTTCTCAGACATCGTGGTTTAAGCCCAGCCAGTAACTCAGAACCATGCAGCCGCTTGCTCACTTCTTCCCCCCCTCAGGGGGATGGGGAAGAGAATCAAAAGAATGTAACTCCCACGGGTTGAGATAAGAACAGTCCAGTAACTAAGGTATAATACAAAACTACTACTACTACTACCACCAATAATAATAATGATAAGGGAAAAAACAAGGGGAGAGAGGAGAGAATATAAAACTAAAATGGGAAAAGGAAAACAATAAACACAAGTGATGCACAATACAATTGCTCACCACCCACCAACCGATACCCAGCCTGACCCAAGCAGCGATCTGGGCCTTCTGGGTAACTCCCCCCAGTTTATATACTGGGCATGACATGTTGTGGTATAGAATACCCCTTTGGCTAGTTTGGGTCAGGTGTCCTGTCTCTGCTTCCTCCCAGCTTCCTGTGCCCCTCCTCACTGGCAGAGCATGAGACTGAAAAGTCCTTGATCTGAGTAAGCATTACTTAGCAAGAACTAAAAACATTGGTGTGTTATCAGCACTGTTCCCAGACTAAAGTCAAAAACACAGCACTGCACCAGCTACTAAGAAGAAAAATGACTGCTACAGCTGAACCCAGGACATCATATAAGTACAGCAGAGTATGGCAACCTACAAGGTTATGGAAAAGTGCAGGGATTTCTGCTGAATTTGGCTAAGAGGAATTACATCTTACTGGAAATCCAGTACATTAAGCAGGTCTTCCCCCCCCCCCCCCCCATTTTAAAGATCATGGCATCTGCTAACATCAAAGAAATCAAAATCACTATTTTTTCCAAGGGAAACTGGTTTCTTTGAATGTCGAGATGGGATGGTGGGAAATGGGGGGGGGGGGGGAACTGGAAAAAAAACCTAAAAGCCTGAAGACTTTGACCCAGAAATATTTTTAAATAAGAAAATCCATCACCTAGAGGTCCACATCAGCTGTTTCCCACTGCTCTGGGGAATCTGTGAAGTGAGCTCAGCTGGGTAATATTAAGGCAGGAAGATGTCAGCCCTATAGTATGTATCTCCCCTCTCATTGTCAACTCTCTTCGCTTGCAAAAGCAGAAAGCTATGCATCATCTTTCTGGGATTGGAGGGAGTATCGTTTTTCTATACATAAACAGGTTCAGGAACCTCCCTCTGCAGTGGCACTTAGGAGCTGGAAGCCCCTTTAAATACCAGTGCCTCTGAGGACCATTCAGTCTGCAAGCAGCAGACAAACTAGTTAACTCTGCTTTATATTCATGGGCATCCCATTTAATACCCTCCTTTGCACCTGCAGCAGGGAAAGCACTGAGAAATGGTTACCTTCACCCTGCTTTTTGTGCCATTTCTCATACATGCATCATCCCTCCTAAATCTGGCATGAACCATAACTTAGACACAGTGTCCAAAAGCTCATAGTATTCTCCCAGACTGGTCATTTCACTGACCCTAGAGCAAATTCATTTTGGCATTGTTGCCTCATACAGATGCAGATTCAATGCTTCCCACCTGACTACACCTGACAGGTTTTATCTAACTCTGAAGTCACCCTTCTCCACCCAAACCCACCATCTCCACTAGTTCCCCCTGCAAGTTTCCACTGAGAAACAGAATTCTTGCTGTGTTGATGTTATTTACTGTTGAGGCCAATAGGCTGGTTAATTCCTTCTGGCTGCAGGTTCCTATTTCAGTTTGATGACCACTGAAAAATACTACATAATCTGGAAAAGTCCTGGAAAAGAACAGGACTGTTCCAGTTTGATTAGATAAAAAAAGATCTTTGAATCCTTTTCTGTCATGCTAAAATTTCCTGGAGACAGATTTCATTCAACAAAAAAAAAAGGGGAGGAAAATTCTTGTTTGATTCTTTCAAAAGTGTCCTTTGTAACAATAGTACACTGAGGAAAAAGGTTATTCCATCTCTCCACACCTCTTGATTAGCTTAGATTATCAATACATCCTGATTATCTACATGGAATTGCTTCAAGGATTGTCAGAGGTGACATTAAATTGATCAGTAAAGCTTTTCTTGCAATTAGATTCATACCCTTTTCAATTACTTAAGCACTTGCCCACTCTGCTGTGGTGGAAAAGGAATTGCTGAGATGTTCTTATGTGCTGGGAGGACTTTTTCCCCCTTTGCAGAGGAGTTTCTTTTAGAAATAGAAAATCACAATTCAGTGCTGTGTCTCCAGCAGTGAGAGGTCACTGCTTCCAGACCTTTCAATTAGAGGGGTAGAGAGTTGAAAAAAGTACCAGATCCAGGTTAAAGTTGTAGAACATAGTCAAAGTTATCTTTTGACAAATCTGATTAAATTACCTTGGTACAACTGGTCCTTATCTTGGGTGGGTTTGTTACTGGTAGTACGTAGTTTGAAGATTGTTTTTGCAGGGAAATTTCCCTATGGTCTTGGTAATTTCCTCTTGGAAAATGGACCAGGTTCTAGGCTTTCCAGAGCATTGTTTATAAGATGGTCACTGCTGCTTCATACCAGGGAGGTTCTGTGTTTGACTTGCTGGTTTATGATGTAGAAGATTTCTGGATGCTCCCAGGACAGTGATTCCATGTGAATTACCCTTTTCTGACTCTGCTATTCCATCTATAAAATATGGATAACAACTTTTCCAATGTTTGCATGCTTTAATATGGTCCCTCTTGACAGTAAGTTCTTCAGAGGAGCTGTACTAATTTACACCAAGAGAAAGTCTGCCTTAGAAATGTTATTGGTGTGTTCACCAACTCCATGGGTGAAGACCATGCTGAGTTTCCCTGAAATTAGAGATGAGGGTGACTAGTTGGCTTGGTAAGAGCAGACTTCTTGTGAGATGCCCATCTCTGAGGGAGAAGAGCAAGCTGGTTTGCTACAACCCCATACTGTGTTGCATGTATAAAACGGGACCCAATAGAGTGAGATACTTATCAGCTGCAGTGAATGAAGAGGAAGAGCAGTGGAATCAGTAGGAGGGAATCTTCGCAAGAGCTTTAAAGCAAACACGTTTGAAATATAATGAAAGTTCTTATGGGCTGTAAATAAAAAGAGAGAGAAAGGGAGAGAAAACAGTAACCAACCCTGCTGTTGTCTTGTTAACAACATGTCACTGAATTTAGCAGAAGGAAGCTTTTCCCACACATCTCCCCTTGCAAAAATGTATCTGTCACAACCCCCTGAGCTCTGAAGCACAGCTTTGATCCTGTGCAGCTCTGCCCCAGTTCCGCAATGCACATAAAGGAGAAGGGGAATTACCTAGCAGATTTTCCTGGGGGAATGAAGAACACCGTTGACAAGGTGGGAGAAAACCCCAGTGCCGGACCTGTTTTGTTCGTGATCCCAAGAGTGAAATTAAGATGCAAACAAAGTCAAGTACCATAATCGATCAGTTGGTTTATTACAAAAAGACAATTATTATAAAAAGGGAAATTATTATAAAAAAGGGGATAGCAATAGGACAGATCAGAAAAAAGATAGAAATGAAGCAAGAATTCAGGGTGCAGAGAGAGAAATAGTCACCACCGTGGATGCAGCGGTGTCCTGGGGGTCCATAGCTGTCGCCAGAGGTGGTGGGAGTCCTCCAGAGTCTGTAGTCGGTATCAGAGCAGAGTGTCCCCAAGAGTCCGTAGTAGTCATCAAAGGTGGGTGTCCTCGTGGAGGTGTCCTTCTGGAGTTGTCCCCTTGAAGGTGCGCTCATGGAGGGTGTCTCACTGAGGTGTCCTCATGTCTTTTTCCCCCTTTTATAATGAGTTGGGGGGAGTACCTCTGTTCTTAGTGTCATGTATTGCACATTCCTGGTGGACCAGTTTCACTGGTTTTGCAGCCAGCTCTTCAACTGCACGTCTGCAGCAATTCTTGGGATAATGGACAGCAATTCCTCACACTAATCCTGGAGATAATGGATGAGATAATGGATGAGTTAATGGATGAGTCTGATCTCAGCTCTTCCCACCCATCTCTCAGGCAATGGATGGTGGAGTCCCATTTCAGCTCCTCACACCCATCTCTCAGACAATGAACCCTGGAATCCCATCTCAGCTTCTCATACCAATCTTTGAGACAATGGATGGTGGAGTCTGATTTCAGATCAGTCTCTCACACAAGGCAGGGTTAATTGCCATGACGACAGCACTTCCCCAGCATCTTTCCTTTCTCTGTTAGAAGGGGCCCCCCTCCTGTGTCCTCCTCCATTCCCTGCATGTGTCGAATTAATCTAATTTGTTCAGCTCAGTGGCTAAACAAATAACTGCAAACCTGGTGCTTATTCAGATGCATGGCAAAAGGGGGCAGGTCTCCGAAATTATACTTAGATGGTTATCTGATGATACACAAGTTGTGTAGGAAAGGACAAGGCCTGGGAAAGGAGCATGCAGAGAGCAAAATGAGATAAAAGAGAAGGGATTCCCAAAGTGCTGACTGATTTTTGACTATGTCCTGCTGCATTTGAGCAGATTGGGCTGATTGAAGTTGGTCAATGAGGCATGATGTGGAAAGGTTGTAGAGGAAATCTACTTCCAAGGATTTCCACCAAAGTCCCAGCAGTGACTGGCAAAATTGCTAGAGAAAAGGAGAAAGGTTTCCTGGGACCATTGGGTCCAGAACAAGATCTTACAGCCAAATCTGCTCCAGGCAAGACCTGGGTCTCTGAGCAATGGTGCAAGGTGTCTGACCCAATGAGGTGTTTGGCCTTTTCAATTTATTTCCTGACTTAATAATTCCACTTCTGCCATGAATCCCATTTCCCTCTTTTCATGTGATTTTTGAGTTCTCAGAAATCCTCAGGGATGCTCAGTCTTTCACAGCTAGGTCATTTGGTTGGTCTAAAATTCAAGAATTGCCAATGAAAGGAAAAGGGAATTTCTTCCCATAAAGTATTCTTTACATTGATTTCCAGGAACATACACTCTTAGATTTAGCTCAGAAAATCAGAAGTATGCTGTTGGAGCCCAGCCTACACATGGTCCAACCAGTCTGTGATCATATGCCTTCCCTATGTGCATCTTTTCTTAAGCATTAATGTTGCCTTTTGGATAGAGCAGATTCCTCCTAGGAAGTGAGGCAGAGAGAGTACACAGGGGAGGAGTGCTGGGCATGGAATGGGGCACCTACATGCAAAAGTTGTCTTTCAAGTTCTGAGCACCTTGAGCATCTGGTTGCCAGTGTGGAGTGTGCAGGTAGTTCCTCATCTCTCAAAGTCACTTTGTATTTTTTTGATACAAGGATTTTCCCAATGAACATGAATTTCCTCATAGATTCAATAGCACCAGTTTTATTTCCAACCAGACTGACGAGCCATACTTGTAACCGAGCCATCCTCATATTCAAATAAGTCTCCCAGTATGTTTGTGGTCCCTGTATGCAGTGCAATCTGAGGGACAGGGCACAAAACCCTGCAAGTGACCTACTCTACAACCTCAGCCTCACCTACATGCATTTTCTGTACATTTGTATCTCCTTCTAGCAATGCCTACTTGGCTGTTATGCTCAGGATGTGCATACACTGGGGTCCCAACAGGTGTTACAGCACAGCGTTGTGTATTACTAGCAATAAATTACAGATCACTGATGCAAAAAGTTAAATATGCTTTGTTTCCCTTAGTTTTACTGAGCAGAAGGAACACCTGTCAGCTCAGAACTGTTCAGATCTGTAAAGATTATCTTAATTTTATGTTAATGGGAAGTCTTCTCCAGTTAAAAACACTGGCTAGTTAGAATCACTGCACCTGCAAGTAAGATTCAGTGCCTCTCTGAGGACTAGCATGTCCGCACAGTTACACCAGTCTTACATTTTAACAATAAGATCATCCCCTCTGTGTCATTTTTGAGGGAAATTAACAAGCTGCAAAGCATTTGGCCTTGGGATGGTTGTTTTTTAGTGCTTGTGGGGTTTCTTTCTTGCCAGAATTACAGCTGTGCTCTCTGAGACCCTACTTTGTTTGGAGCTAGGTCTCTCCTGGGAGAAGAACCCTGAGATGATGCTTCAGTAGTCCTCCTTTCTTCCTTTCAGCTTTTGTCGTGGTTTGAGCCTAGCCAGTAACTCAGAACCACACAGCCGCTCGCTCACTCCCCCCTTCCTCCCCCGCTCCCGGAGGGATGGGGAGGAGAATGGGAAGAATGTAACTCCCACGGGTTGAGATAAGAGCAGTCCCGCAACTAAGGTATAATACAAAACCACTACTGCTACCACCAATGATAATAATGATTAGTGAAATAACAAGGGGAGAGGATACAATTGCTCACCACCAGCCGACCGATACCCAGCCTGACACGAGCAGTGATCTGGGCCTTCCGGGTAACTCCCCCTGGTTTATATACTGGGCATGACATGCTGTGGTATGGAATACCCCTTTGGCTAGTTTGGGTCAGGTGTCCTGTCTCTGCTTCCTCCCAGCTTCCCCTCCTCCCTGGCAAAGCATGAGACTGAGAAAGTCCTTGGTTGGAATAAACATTACTTAGCAACAACTAAAAACATCAGTGTTATCAGTGTTGTTCTCAGGCTGAAAGTTAAAAAACACAGCACTGCACCAGCTACTAAGAAGGAGAAAAATGACTGCTATAGCTGAACCCAGGACAGTATCCACCCCTTATTCCATACCATTCATGTCATGCTCAGATCCCACATCTCTCAACACACCATCGCCCCTGTCCCATATATACACATATATATACACCCACACCCACACACAAAGAGAAAGATATCATTCCCTAGTCCATGGACCAATCCCTGTAAAATTGCTGAACCCATCCAGTCCATGATGTCAGGCTCCATCTCTTGTAATAGTCTTTCAGGGCAGGAGGGACGGTATGTAGTGTTGGGTTGTTGCCTGCTGATGTTACGGCCAACCTCGTCTGGTCACTGCTGAGCTCGTCTGGTTTCCTCAAAATTCATTCTTTGTTGAAGTGATGATCGGAGGGAAGTCAGGGTCAATTGCTGGCGACCTGAAGATATCTAGCTGGTGGGCTATAAAAGTGTTATAGAGCAGGCAACAGCATACAATTGAGTTCATTGGCTGTTTTCCCCCAAAATTAAATCCCCTTGAGGTACACATCGGACTTCCCCATCTTCCCGCATTACCCACCAGGTATATTCAGGTCCCGGAGCGAAAGCAACCCCACGAGTGGGTTTGCCTTTACCTGAAGCAGGAATAACCCAGACTGTCTTCCCCAACAAATTCTTTATGTGCACGACAGGAACTTTATCCCCCTCTACAGCACATAAAAGTTCTGATTGGGCTGGGCCAGCCCTGTTGGCAGATCCCCTAGTGTTGACCAACCAGGTGGCTTTTGGCAAATGTGTATCCCTGTGTTTGAAAGTCCCACCACCCATTGATCTCAGTGTAGTTTTTAACAGCCCATTGTACCGTTCGATTTTCCCAGAGGCTGGTGCTTGGTAGTGGATGTGATATACCCACTCAATGCGATGCTCTTTGGCCCAAGTGTCTATAAGGTTGTTCCAGAAATGAGTCCCATTGTCTGACTCAATTCTCTCTGGGGTGCCGTGTCATCACAAGACTTGTTTCTCAAGGCCCAGGATAGTGTTCCAGGCAGTGGCATTGGACACAGCGTATGTTTCCAGCCATCCGGTGGTTGCTTCCACCATGGTAAGCACATAGCACTTGCCTTGGCGGGTTGGTGGGAGTGTGATATAGTCAATCTGCCAGGCCTCCCCATACTTGTACTTCAGCCATCGTCCTCCATACCAGAGAGGCTTTAACCACTTGGCTTGCTTAATTGCAGCACATGTTTCACATTCGTGAATAACCTGGGCAATAGTGTCCATCGCTAAGTCCACCCCTCGATCACGAGCCCATCTATATGTTGCATCTCTGCCTTGATGGCCTGAGGTGTCATGGGCCCACCGGGCTAAAAATAATTCCCCCTTATGTTGCCAGTCTAAGTCCATTTGAGCCACTTTAATCTTAGCAGCTTTATCCACTTGCTGGTTGTTCTGGTGTTCCTGAGTGGCCTTACTCTTGGGTACATGAGCATCTACGTGGCGTACCTTCACCACCAGGTTCTGCACCCGGGCAGCAATATCTTGCCACAATGCAGCAGCCCAGATGGGTTTACTTCTGCATTGCCAGTTGCTCTGCTTCCATTGCTGCAACCACCCCCACAGGGCATTTGCCACCATCCATGAGTCAGTATAGAGATAAAGTACTGGCCATTTTTCTCGTTCAGCAATGTCCAAGGCCAGCTGGATGGCTTTCACCTCTGCAAACTGACTCCATTCACCCTCTCCTTCAGCATTTTCTGCAACTTGTCCCAGGGGACTCCACACAGCTGCCTTCCATCTCCAATGCTTTCCCACAGTAGGGCAGGACCCATCAGTAAACAAGGCATATTGCTTTTCACTCTCTGACAGTTCATTATATGGTGGGGCCTCTTCAGCACGCGTCACCTCCTCTTCTGGTGACATCCCAAAATCTTTGCCCTCTGGCCAGTCCATGATGACTTCTAGAATTCCTGGACGACTGGGATTTCCTATTCGAGCTCGTTGTGTAATTAGTGCGGCCCACTTACTCCATGTAGCATCAGTTGCATGATGTGTAGAGGAGACCCTGCCTTTGAACATCCAGCCCAGCACAGGCAACCGGGGTGCCAGGAGGAGCTGCGCTTCAGTTCCAATCACTTCTGAGGCAGCTCGAACCCCTTCATAGGCTGCCAGTATCTCTTTTTCAGTGGGAGTATAGCTGGCCTCGGATCCTTTATATCCCCGACTCCAAAAGCCAAGGGGTCGACCTCGAGTCTCCCCTGGAGCTTTCTGCCAGAGGATCCAGGTAGGACCATTCTCCCCGGCTGCCGTATAGAGCACATTTTTCACATCTGGCCCGGCCCGGACTGGTCCAAGGGCTACTGCATGAACTATTTCTCGCTTAATTTGTTCAAAGGCTTGTTGTTGCTCAGGGCCCCATTTGAAATCATTCTTCTGCTGGGTCACGTGGTAGAGAGAGCTTACAATCAGACTGTAATTTGGGATGTGCATTCTCCAGAACCCCACAACACCTAAGAAAGCTTGTGTTTCTTTCTTGTTAGTTGGTGGAGACATTGCTGTTATCTTGTTGATCATGTCTGTGGGGATCTGGCGACGTCCATCTTGCCATTTTATTCCCAAAAATTGAATCTCCTGTGCAGGTCCCTTGACCTTATTCCGTTTTATGGCAAAACCGGCCTTCAGCAGGATTTGGATTATCTTCCTCCCTTTCTCAAAAACTTCTTCCACTGTATCGCCCCACACGATGATGTCATCAATGTATTGCAAGTGTTCTGGAGCTTGCCCCTGTTCCAGTGCAGTCTGGATCAATCCATGGCAGATGGTAGGGCTGTGTTTCCACCCCTGGGGCAGTCGGTTCCAAGTGTACTGGACGCCCCTCCAAGTGAAAGCAAACTGTGGCCTGCATTCTGCTGCAAAGCATTTGGCCTTGGGATGGTTGTTTTTTAGTGCTTGTGGGGTTTCTTTCTTGCCGGAATTACAGCTGTGCTCTCTGAGACCCTACTTTGTTTGGAGCTAGGTCTCTCCTGGGAGAAGAACCCTGAGATGATACTTCAGTAGTCCTCCTTTCTTCCTTTCAGCTTTTGTCGTGGTTTGAGCCTAGCCAGTAACTCAGAACCACACAGCCGCTCGCTCACTCCCCCCTTCCTCCCCCGCTCCCGGAGGGATGGGGAGGAGAATGGGAAGAATGTAACTCCCACGGGTTGAGATAAGAGCAGTCCCGCAACTAAGGTATAATACAAAACCACTACTGCTACCACCAGTGATAATAATGATTAGTGAAATAACAAGGGGAGAGGATACAATTGCTCACCACCCGCCGACCGATACCCAGCCCGACCCGAGCAGTGATCTGGGCCTTCCAGGTAACTCCCCCTGGTTTATATACTGGGCATGACATGCTGTGGTATGGAATACCCCTTTGGCTAGTTTGGGTCAGGTGTCCTGTCTCTGCTTCCTCCCAGCTTCCCCTCCTCCCTGGCAAAGCATGAGACTGAGAAAGTCCTTGGTTGGAATAAACATTACTTAGCAAGAACTAAAAACATCAGTGTTATCAGCGTTGTTCCCAGGCTGAAAGTTAAAAAACACAGCACTGCACCAGCTACTAAGAAGGAGAAAAATGACTGCTATAGCTGAACCCAGGACAGCTTTGTTTCATTTTGTGTTCTTATTCTCTCCTCTTCCAGTGTTTCTCCAATTATGATAGATTTGGGGAAGATATAAAAACTTCCTCTGCAATCCTCCCTCTCCCCTTTCTCCTTTGCAGCATGGGATTCTGCAATCTCCAGCTTCATATAGAGAGTTGTGACCAAAACATTAACATGCTAATCTGAGGGCCCCAGGCCATTTTTTTTACTGTTGATAAAGAACACAGCCCCACTGGCTGTGCCCTGAAGCTCTTATAGTGAGGAAGTGAATTCTGATACTGTCTTTCCCTCTCTTGCCTTTTTTTTCCTACCTTATTATTTTATAATTATATTTCTTTGAAATAATTGAATTTTAAAGGTTCAGTCCCAAAGGTAGTGAGATGTAATTTATGGTGGATATTAAAATAGTATAAAACTGCTCATATATCCCCCCGTGAAGAACAGCTGGTACTGTGAGCTGAGAGAGGAGAGAGAAACTGACTCTAACCTTCTTGCCAGCTATGCAAAACCCCAATGATAATAAATAAAAAGTTATTCTTTTCTCTTGCAAAAACTAAAGCTGAAGTTACACAAAGCATAAATGTTTGCTGTGTATCTTATAAACAGGTATTCAATCATATAATTTAAAGTACTGCCATTTACTTCAGTGCCATGACATTGCCTTGTGCTGGTAAAAGGTCTGGCATGGAACAGCTCAAGCTGTTATCATCTGAGTGTGCAAGCTAAGGGAAAGCCATGAAAACTGGGGCCTCAATGTATTTTGTTCAGTGGAATCAAGGACCACATTTCTATTCAGGGTCCAGATTCTAATGCCTCTATTTTTAGTTCATCTTCTTTCTCAAAGTACTGAAACAAAAGGATGCAGATTGTTTTAACCTGCATGGAGGTGGCAATAAGGCCTGAGGATTTACATAGAGCCACAGAGACAAAATAGACAAGAATATGAAAGACTGGGTACCATTTGCAGCTGGAGAATTGGGACACAGATAGATCAGTGGTAGCATTCATTTGATCTACCTTTAGGTCCATGCAGTGCACAGGAGGTAGTGGAGAGGTAGGAAAGACAGATAGTGAGTTTTAGGGCATGACTCATGTTGGCCTTGAGCAGATACCTAGGTTTAGTTGGATGAATTACACTCTAGAATGGTAGGGCTCTTGGTCCCATCCCCAATGGTTGTGAAGAGAGCCATAGATGAGACCTGCACAGGCTGTACATTCTTATTGCTGACAGTTAACTACATTGGCTAATACAGTCAGTAATCTGTTCAGTGTTTCAGTGGCAGAGACAAGAAAATTGTTCAGGTCTCCTGAATTTGAGTCTTGTGCTTATCCTTCACATGCTTCATCAATGGGGACAATATTTTTCTGGTTTGGAGCAGTGGATATAACATTTATCCTATACAGATGCATAGCTCTGGCTTTTTTCCCCCATTTCTGTTGTTTTACACCTAAATTAATGAGGTTTAATTTGCAGACAGGCACTGAGAAAGCAATAGAAAAGCAATGGTGGCCTCAGCAGCCAGGTACCCCATTAATGTAAGGGCTGAAACATCTCCACTGGCCCTACTGGGCCGGGGAGCTGTGAACGTCACTTGAAAAGGACAGATTCCTAGAGGACTGTGCAGGGGGGTGCTTACCTGATCAATAATTCATTAGGTACAATTTGTAAATAACCAAGTGGAAAATATCTTTTCTTTCCTTGTAATCACTCCAACTAATCTGCTGACCCAGAGAACAGACAGCTTGCCAGGGAATGTTATCTCACACTCCTCATATGTAGGAGGAAGATGTCAGGCTTCTTTTTCAAGTCTCGCCTCACAGACTTTGGATGGATTTTGGTCCAGGAGTTATTTATTGTCTGAACCATTCACCTGTCTCCAACCACAGCCTGACCCCCTTGGCAAACTGCTCACAAACCACTGTCAAAGTATCGTGAATCTTCTTTTGTATCTCAGCTCTGAACTCTTGTATAGAGCCCTGTAGATACATCATATTCAACCCAATGCAACTGTGGGTGAGGTATTAAGAGGTGGAAAATTCAAATATGGTGAAGGAACAGTCTGTTTAGTGTAGTGGTGTAGGCTTAAATTATAGGTTTAAACTAACAGTAGTGTGTGTGACTTTAACAGTAAAATACAGCAAACTACTAACTTGCTAACACGTACGGAGAAAGGAATGTCCGGCTGACAGGGGAAGGAAGATCACAGGACTGATAACAACCAAGGAGACAGTAAATAAGACCAAGGATGCTAGCCTTCAAGATAGCAGAGACTGGAACAGGACAAAAGCAGAGGACATACGACTGCTAACTCAGCACTAGGACCTTGCGAGCATGCGCAAGAACCGAGGTCATTCAGTAAACACAGTGAGGATGACCACCAGAGACCCCCACTCAGCAAGAAACCACATGAGTAATCAGAATGCAAATATTAGGGACTGTAGTGGTAGAACAAGGGGTAATGGGTTCAAACTTAAACAGGGGAAGTTTAGATTAGATATAAGGAAGAAGTTCTTTACAGTGAGGGTGGTGAAGCGCTGGAATGGGTTGCCCAGGGAGGTTGTGGATGCTCCATCCCTGGCGGTGTTCAAGGCCAGGTTGGACAGAGCCTTGAGCCACGTGGTTTAGGGCAAGGTGTCCCTGCCCATGGCAGGAGGGTTGGAACTAGATGATCTTAAGGTCCTTTCCAACCCTTACGATTCTATGATTCTATGATTCTATGATTATAATTAGTTCCTGGAAATATCATGAATATGTAAATTATCTCGTGAAAAAGCTGTAAATATGCATGAGTATGCTAAATATATAGCTGCTGCTGGCAAGTAACAGGTGTGCTCACCTTTGAGAAACTATTCGTGTGTGTGCCCAGCACTGCAATAAAGAATGCCTGCTTTCTAAAACTCCAAATCGAGTCTTAGAGAGTTTCTCCGACTGACTTTTGTGGTAACAATTTGGTGCCCGAACAGGGACACTCTGCCATGTTTTCTGCGGATCCGGGGAGTCTCTGGGACCTCCACTCCGGCATCTGGGAACTTCCCTGAAAGGAACCACAGATCCCCGGACCGACTCAGGACTTCGGTAAGACCCCTGATTTTATTTCTTTAAAAAGGCATTCTTTCTGGTCCCTTATCCCTGTTAGTCACAGGGGACGCCCTGTGCAGTGGGTAAGGTAGTCTGGTTCTGGTTGTCCAGACAATGGTATCTGGGTGGAGGTCAGGATCATGGGTACCACTGCCTCCAAAGAGGGAGTCCTAAAAAGGTCCCCACTGGGTTGCATTTTGCAGCACTGGAAACAAATTGGTGAACCCCTGGGTGACTTGGTCACTTGGGAGACTTTGAAACAAAGTGGTGGAACCCTGGGTGGTTGAGTTACTTGGGAGACTCTGGTAAAATGCTGTAATCAAAGGTGGCCGTTGTACAAACTGGATTTTGGGGAAAAGTGGCCTGTAAACTTCACAATTAATTATAATCATAGAATAGTTAGGGTTGGAAAGGATCTTAAGATCATCTAGTTCCAACCCCCCTGCCACAGGCAGGGACACCACACACTAAACCATGTCACCCAAGAATCCGTCCAACCTGGCCTTGAACACTGCCAGGGATGGAGCATTCACAACATGATGTTATTCTTAGGATGAGAAGGAAAGTGGGATGAAGTACCTTATGAGGAAATATTTTTCACTTTGAGAAATCATCTGGAATGGCAAAAAGATTGTGGTTTTAATCTTGCACCCCAGGACCTGTTAGTATTGTCCTTGGAGAAAGATAGCAAAATTCGCTTAAACGCTGTTGCTCTTTGTGCAGCATAGGACAGTTATGCACTAAACATTGGAGGAATCCAGAGGAGGAGGATTTGGATTTAATGGTAGCCCCTGGAGAAGGGGTATTGTGAATCATGGGGCCGAAGGTGCTGACAATGAGAATCAAGCACAAGCACAGGCACAGGCACCAGAAAGGGAGACGTTAGAGGGGGCTGAAGGATTTTGCCCTATAGCAGGGTGAACTAGGGAAAATGAGGGGAAACTGTGATTGTACCTTTAAGACAAGCTGTGGGCAATGATGGTCCGGTCATGATAAAGATTCCCTTTACCATTATACATTTGAATATTTGGAAACAAGTGGCTGGTAATTATGAATCATGCTTTCGAGTGTGTTGACAGGGATATGATTATTCATACAGCTCAGACTGCACTAGAGCAACAAATAATGGCAGGCACATTGGCAGGTACAGTGAATCTTCACATACCTACCACTGATCCTAACTGGGATCCTAATCGGGACCAGGATAGGCAGGCTTTGAAACAATATCAGAGGTGGATTTTATTCGGTATTAAGAATGCGGTCCCCAAGGCAGTGAACTGGTCTAAGCTATATGACATAAAGGAAGATATAAATGAATCTCCCTCTGGATTTGTGGAAAGATTAAAAGAGGCAATGTGTAAATATACTACTATTGATCCTGAATTGGAGGAAGGAAAGAGATAATTAGGCCATTTAATGAAGATATATGGAAAAAGGTACAAAAGCTTAAGGGGGAGGACCAATATGATTTGGAAAAATAATGAATGTGGCCTGGGAGACCTATCGCAATCAGACCACCAGTGCTCTGGTGCAAGTTCCCCAAAACGGTTCAAATGGTGGTGGAAAGGGGTTCGAGTCCCCGATTATTATTACTGTTGGTTGATATAATACAATACAATACAATATTGTGTACTGTGGGCTATAGTGTGTCAGGTTTCAACTAGGAATCTGTTATTGTATATGTGGGGGCATAAGATAAGCTCCAGAGTAAAATCGGAATGTTTAAAAAAAAAATAATTGTTGGCTGTAGCTCTCACCCAGGAAACCAGGAAAGGGGGGAGCAGCCCACGAGGAAAGGGTTGAAAAGAAGGATTACATGGAAAGGTTTGTGAACAGACTCCACGGGTTGCACTGGAAGAGAGAATGCCCTCAGAATCAAAATAAACACCAGAGATTTAGTGGAATGTCAGGACAGGCAGAGAAAATTATTACTTCAGATGAGGACTGAGGAGGACCGGGGGAAGATTCGAAACCCTCCCCAACAGAGCCCCTGGTTACACTTAGGTTGGGGAATGATAAGATAAAATTTCTTATAGAAACAGAAGCTACTTATTCCGTTATAAATACTTGTAATGGGCAATTAATCAAACAAACAGCTTCAGTCATAGGTGCCACAGGGTGGACAGGAACCCGGCCTTTCTCTCAACCTTTAAATTTTAAAAATTGGCAAAGAGATGTTGACCCATCAATTTCTTTACATGCCTGAGTGCCCCGTGCTATTATTGGATAGAGATATACTGAGTAAATTACATGCATAAATTACGTTTAAAGAAAGAAAAATTCAGATACATATTCCTGATGAAAAGGCTGTGGAGGCCCAAGTTTTTATGTTACAGAAACCAGCCACTGAGCCAGATATACCAGAGGAAGTGGAGAACACAGTCACCCCATTAGTATGGGCTGCTGGAGGACCAGGACTATCACTAAACGCAGAACCAGTAACTATTCATCTGAAATCGAGAGTCAGACTGGTAAGACAGAAACAATATCCTATAAAACTGGAAGCAAGAAGAGGACTAGAGCCTCTAATAGAAAATTTTATTGAATCCTTTGGGACAAAAAAGGACTGCATTTGTACTTCACATGGTAACAACCATACTGGAACAGAAAAGCAGTCATTGGCTTTCCCCAAGCAGGCTGTTAAAATATCAGACTGTGCTTTTAGAATAAGAGGACATAGAATTGAAAGTAACTAACCTTTTGAACCCAGCAGTGTTTTTGACAACTGATCCAGAAGCAGGAGAGCTGACTCACAACTGTTTACAGACTATTGAGCAGGTGTATTTCAGTCATACCAACCTACAAGATACATACCTGAAGATGTTGTGAGAGACTAAACTGAAATCAGACTCCATTGTCCATTGTCTCAAAGATTGGTATGAGAAGCTGAGATGGGACTCCACCATCCATTGTCTGAGAGATGGGTGGGAGGAGTTGAGATAAGACCCCAATGTCCATTACCACGGTGGTGACTATCTCTCTGCATCCCAAATTCTTGATTGATTTCTATCTTTTTTCCGATCTGTCCTATCACTATCTCTTTTTAATAAAAATTTCCTTTTTTATAATAATTGTCTTTTTGTAATAAACAAAGTGATCGATTACGGTACTTGACCTCGTTTGCATCTTAATTTCACTCTGGGAATCATAAACAAAATATGTCCGACACTGAGTTTTTCTCCAGTCAGACCCTGACACTTCCTTTGTATTATGTGGGTACCTCTCAGGGACTTAAGGGGTGGGTTTTGTTGAAACAAAATGCGCTGCCTCCCTGAGATGATTGCCCAATTCAGAGATGAATAGTAGTGAAGCTGCCCCTTAGGGCAGAGATGTGTTGTATGGTCTTTTAATGAAACATAAGGGTAGTCCCTCTCTGCCAGGGGTAGAGTGGGCAAAGAAAAATTGGCATAATTTGCAAAGTGTAACAGACCGAATAAGCGCCCTGCAAAAGGACGCAAAACTGCAGCCCGGAAAAGGTAAATCTATTATCTGTGCCATACTAGGCACCAGCTTGGCTGCTGCAGTAGAGGCTAGGGAACAACATCAAACAGCTGAATCTCAGTTCATACAAACTTTACAAGACCTAGTCCGATCCCTGCAGGACCAGGTAGTTAACTTAAAAGAACAGTTAGACAAAGAGAAAAATCAGGCTACTTGCAATTAGCCCTGAAAGAGCAACTCCTTGCAGAGAAAAATGCCTCTCCACGGTCCAAGAAAACAATTGAATACCCCCACAGTGACCTGGAAGAGGCGAGACCAAGATTAGAAAAATGAAACGTTCCTGCCGCTTCTCTCTGACCCTTGATATAAACAGAATATACTTACGAAGGGGGAGAGGACAAATCCCCACAAATTACCACCAAAGAGGTTCCATATACTGCTATGGAATTAGCTAAACTTAAAAAGGAATTTGGTCGGACTCCAAAGGAATCAGAAACCAAATATGTTTGGAGAGTATTGCTGTCTGGGGGAGATCAAATTTTACTGAGTGAGAAGGAAGCTGAGGGATATTGGGGGCCAGGAGTATTTTTAACCACCGGTAACCACTGTGCACCCTGGTTCTATACTCAAAAAGCAGCTTATTGGGCTGGAGGACTTAACCCCTTGGAAAGGGGAGATCCCCTTGCCATCACAGGGACGGTCGACCAGTTGGTAGAAAATGTACAGAAAGTGGCATGTCTGCAAATGATATACAATCGGGAAATTAGACTTAAACAGGAGTCCCCGATTATGATACTGGTCAATCCTGAACTTATGACTCCCCTTATTTGGGGTCTTCCCGACTCCCTGAAAGCCGTGGGGATCCAATTGCAGGGAAAGATACAAGCAACATCCCAAAATGAAAGGGCCATTGCTGCCCTGGAAGGACTTCTATCGCCCGATTGAAAGACAGAAAAGAAAGTATGGACATGGGAAGCTGCCCAGGAGTTGATTAATTATGGGAGAAAGTATGGTCCCGTCAATATTTCTAGTAAAATTGATACTAAGGGACTGAGACGAACAGAGGTAAACCCCCCCCTCCCCTGACTAATGGGAAATGCCCGACACCCCCTACTTGCCCAGGAGGTAGAAATATTCCTAATAAAAGGCAAGGGTTGTGGACATTGGGGTGGCGAAAGGGTATTCCTAAAGATTTAATGGATGGATTACCCACTGATAAATTAGAAAAACTGGTGTTAGAGTGACCTGAAATAAACCCCATGGGCCCTAAAGAAAAGGGAAAACCCCCACAAAATGTGGGATGCCCTAGTGCCCTCACCACTTAATAACTCCACCCCTTGATTGTGAGCAGAGGGGTGGAGGGTGGAGATATATTTGACAGCTCACTCAAAATAATTAAGGCGAATTACTTGTTTTGTGGGACCTGATCTGGTGCTGCATATTTTACTTGCTTTGTATTTGTGTACCTCTCAGGGATATAAGGGGTGGATTTTGTGAAAACAAACAAGTTGCCTCCCTGAGAGGACCACTCCACCTATTAGATATGGGTGACAATAGAACTGCCCCCGAAGGCAGAGACAGAATCATAGAATCATAGAATCGTAAGGGTTGGAAAGGACCTTAAGATCATCTAGTTCCAACCCCCCTGCCATGGGCAGGGACACCTTGCCCTAAACCATGTGGCTCAAGGCTCTGTCCAACCTGGCCTTGAACACCACCAGGGATGGAGCATCCACAACCTCCCTGGGCAACCCATTCCAGTGCTTCACCACCCTCACTGTAAAGAACTTCTTCCTTATATCTAATCTAAACTTCCCCTGTTTAAGTTTGAACCCATTACCCCTTGTCCTACCACTACAGTCCCTAAGGAAGAGTCCCTCCCCAGCATCCTTGTAGACCCCCTTCAGATACTGGAAGGCTGCTATGAGGTCTCCATGCAGCCTTCTCTTCTCCAGGCTGAACAGCCCCAACTTTCTCAGCCTGTCTTCATATGGGAGGTGCTCCAGCCCTCTTATCATCCTCGTGGCCCTCCTCTGGACTCGCTCCAACAGCTCCATGTCCTTTTTATGTTGAGGACACCAGAACTGTATGCAGTACTCCAAGTGGGGTCTCACAAGAGCAGAGTAGAGGGGCAGGATCACCTCCTTCGACCTGCTGGTCACGCTGCTTTTGATGCAGCCCAGGATACGGTTGGCTTTCTGGGCTGCAAGCGCACACTGCCGGCTCATGTTAAGCTTCTCGTCAACCAACACCCCCAAGTCCTTCTCTGCAGGGCTGCTCTGAATCTCTTCTCTGCCCAGCCTGTAGCAGTGCCTGGGGTTGCCCCCACCCAGGTGTAGGACCTTGCACTTGGCTTGGTTAAACTTCATAAGGTTGGCATCGGCCCACCTCACAAGCGTGTCAAGGTCCCTCTGGATGGCATCCCTTCCCTCCAGCGTATCAACCGAACCACACAGCTTGGTGTCATCGGCAAACTTGCTGAGGGTGCACTCAATCCCACTGTCCATGTCCCCGACAAAGA
Source organism: Strigops habroptila (assembly GCF_004027225.2). Taxonomy (NCBI): domain Eukaryota; kingdom Metazoa; phylum Chordata; class Aves; order Psittaciformes; family Psittacidae; genus Strigops; species Strigops habroptila. The sequence continues at coordinate 14,334,719 of NC_044301.2, forward strand.
TGTTGAACAGGACCGGTCCCAACACCGATCCCTGAGGGACACCACTCGTTACAGGTTTCCAACTGGACATCGAGCCATTTACCACAACTCTTTGCGTGCGGCCATCGAGCCAGTTTTTTATCCACCGAGTGGTCCATCTATCAAATTGATGTCTCTCCAATTTAGAGACAAGGATGTCACGTGGGACAGTGTTGAATGCTTTGCACAAGTCCAGGTAGATGACATCAACTGCTCTGCCGCTGTCCATCAGTTCCGTGGCTCCATCATAGAAGGCCACCAAATTGGTCAGGCAGGATTTCCCCTTAGTGAAGCCATGTTGGCTGTCACCAACCACCTCGTTGTTTTTCATGTGCCTTAGCATGTTTTCCAGGAGAAACTGTTCCAAGATTTTGCCAGGCACAGAGGTGAGACTGACTGGTCTGTAGTTCCCCGGGTCTTCCACCTTCCCCTTCTTGAAAATGGGGGTTATATTACCCTTCTTCCAGTCATCGGGAACTTCACCTGACTGCCAGGATTTTTCGAATATGATGGACAGTGGCTTAGCATGTTTTGTACAACCTCTTAGAGAACTCATAATGCTATTGCAGATTGTCCCACAGGATTTCACAGTTTTGCTAGATGTTTTCTCCCTTGGTTGGGAGTGAGTGAATTAGAAAAGATGATCATAAATATATTGAAAACAAAATTATAGATGCTATACATGCATTACAGATTGAGGTATACAGCCTATCCCAGGTGACATTGCAAAACTGTATGGCCCTTGACTTGCTATTAGCTTCCCAAGGAGGCCTTTCTACAATCATAAATACAAGCTGCTGCAGGTACATAGATCAGAGCAGCAAAATATCTACAGATTTGGCCAAAATTTGGGAACAGACAAAAATCTTACACCAAGTCACTAGAGGCAATATTTCATGGCTTTTGAGGAGTTTTATGGTATAAATTTACCTCTTGGCTACCAAATTGGACATGGTTAAAGAATTTGGTTTTAATAATTATAATAATAATTTGTGTTTGTACCCTAGCAGGCATCATGATTCGATGTTATAGTTGCTGTTCGCAATGATGTTTCAGAATTAAATATGGGAAAATAATATGAGATGAGGCTTATAGGATACATGTGTATCCTGTAAGTCTCAAAGGGGGGAATTTTAAGCTAAAATGCTAAGTCATAAATTAAAAACCGCTCTGTTGAGAGCAAGACGTTAGGTTATAAATTGGGACCGCCCTGTTGAGAGCAAGATGGGGCCAGTTCTGCAAGATAAAAAACAAATCAGAACAAACTGACCTAAAACATGGACTCAGTTGTTAAAGTAATTCACAAGAGTCTTTTGCACATGTGCAAACACAGAGGTTAATCAGCAGACACAGTGAGGAAGACTATTGAAGACCACCAGAGACCCCTTGAGACCACACCCAGCAAGGAAGTGCATTCATGATTAAAATGCAAATATTATAATTAGTTCCAGGAAATCTTGTGAATATTTGTAAACAAATTGGTGGACCCTGAGTGGCTAGGTCACTTGGGAGACTTTGATAAAGCATTGTAACGAATTATACAGTGTTACAGACCGGCTACCTGTAACCCTAACAAATTGGTCAGTGGTGCTTGAGAACTTATTTATAACTTAAATTGCATTATTCAATTACAAGCTACCCTAGAAATCATTGCCAATTAAATAGCCTGTGCCCTTCATCTGTTAACAGATCAGGCCATGCAAATGCGGACAGCAATATTTCAGCATCACATGGTTCTCGACTACCTGCTAGCCGTGGAAGGGGGAGTTTGTGGCAAATTAAATGATTCTAATTGTTGTTTGAAAATTGATGATGATGGTAAAATAGTAAAACAAATCACATTCAGAATTAGAAAATTGGCTCATGTTCCTGTTCAAACCTGGAAAGGATGGGAGTTTGACCCTTTTTCCTGGCTGCTTGGAGGCCCATGGGTTAAACAAATTTTATTTTATTTGTTATGTGGCTTTGCTATGTTTTTATTTTTACCTTGTGAGACAAGGAAGTACAAATCTTTTAAATTCAGTTAGGCTTTGTGGCCTTGTAATAGATGACATTGAAAAAGTAGGATATTGTATTAGATGACAGTGAGAAAGTATCTTGGGTAAATATGTTTCACGATGACCAGCCAGAACTGCACTAGTGGTAGTTGGCTTGACAATGGGACTTTCAAAACTTGAAGTTCAGCCAAAGGACAAGGTGATGAAGAGGAAGATGATGAAGAAACAACCACCAGGGGTCCCAAAGACCACTACCGTAATAAAGTGCGCATGCAGGAAGAATGTTCTAGAAATGTGATGTCATGTATAAGCAACTTCATAAATATACATATAATGTAATGAATATGTATGATTAACAACGATATAATCACAGTTTGTTTGATGCTCGAGAGGGACACGCTAGGAGGAGCTATCCCCCATGTTCCCTGGCGCCGCAATAAAGAATACCTGCTTGTCAACTTAAAACTTTGTTGGCGAGTTCTTAACAAGTTCTACGAATCACTTGTATTATGCCTTGTCACATTCAATTAATTTGGAGTGTTGTAACAAACATGCAATTTGTAACTACCGCCTCTCCTGACAGAACTAAGCAAATCAGATTAATACATCCACAGAACCCATCAGTTGTAAAAATAGTCTGAACCACTGCTCTTTTCATTTCTTGGCCTCTTTTGGACTACCTATCTCTTTTCTAAAATCACCTGGATCCAGAACAATCTTTGAGACCTAGGGTGGTGTGAGAGACTGAACTGAAACCATACTTCACTGTCCATTGTCTCAAAGATTGGTATGAGAAGCTGAAATGGGACTCCACTGTCCACTGTCTGAGACATGAGTGGGAGGAGCTGAGATAAGACTCTTCAGTCCATTATCTCAAGGACTGGTGTGAGGAATTGCTGCCCATTATCTCAAGAATTGCTACAGTTGAAGAGCTGGCTGCAAGGCCAGCGAAACTGGTCCACCAGGAATGTGCAGTACATGACACTAAGAACAGAGGTACTCCCCCCAACTCATTATAAAAGGGGGAAAAGGTAATTGCCAGGGGGACATCTCCATGAGGACACCTCCGTGAGGACACCCTCCATGGGGACACCCACCTTTGACAACTACTACGGACTCTTGGGGACACTCTCCTCCGATACCAACAGACCCTGAAGGACTCCCACCACCTCCAGCGACAACTATGGACCCCCGGGACACCGCTGGATCCACGGTGGTGACTATCTCTCTGCACCCTGAATTCTTGCTTGATTTCTATCATTTTTCCGATCTGTCCTATCACTATCTCTTTATTATAATAATTTCCTTGTTTATAATAATTGTCTTTTTGTAATAAACCAACTGATCGATTATGGTACTCAACCTTGTTAGCATCTTAATTTCACTCTAGGGATCATGAACGGAATAGGTCCGACACTAGGATTTTCTCCAGTCGACCCTGACAGATGTGAACTACAAACTGTTTGTGGATGGTAGCAGCTTTACGAAAAATGAAAACTGGAAAGCAGGATACGCTGTGGTAATCAAACATGAGATAACAGAGGCTAAAGCCCTGCCCCCCCCCCAACACATCAGCACAGAAAGCAGATTTGATGGCACTACTGAGAGTTCTGGATTTGTCAGAAAGTCAAAATTAGCTTTTGAAATTGTTCATGCCCTTGGGGTCATATGGAAAGGTGGTTAGGAAGGTGGGAGAGTGTTTGGGAATCAAGTGGGATCTGCATACCCTATATAGACCTTAGGCTAGTGGCAAAGTGGAACGTATGAATCAGACACTCAAATTACAAGTAAAATATGTCAAGAAACTTGTTTAACTTGCTTACAAGCCCTACCAATTGCTTTGTTAAGGATACAAATACAGCCAGGAAGGAATCATGTGAGTCCATATTGTTAGCGGAGAGAAGAACACATAACCACTCTAAGGAGGTTATATGTGGTGCTTTATTTCGAGGCCCCGGGAACCAGGGGTACCCACCCAAATCTGGTTCCAAAGACCGTCACAACTCGCCTGTAATTTATCCTGTAAAGTATTACATATGCATCGCCTCTCCCAACATGCTGATACATATTCATGACTCATCCCCGCTTCGTATTATAATGAGTATAAAAATTATTTCCATATGTTCTGCGCTTGCGTAGTGCCTCCTGGTGGTCGTGGGCAGGGGTCTCAGGATGAAGTAAGTAGTCTTCCTCAGATGAAGTAAGACGTCTTCCTCGCTATGTCCTTTTTACCTTTTAGGGTCCTGGATAAATCCCAACGATTGTGTTTGCGCCAGTATTCTTCTCTCTCTCCTTGACTGGTTCTTAGTATACAACTCTGTTTCTTAACACAATTAAAAGTTCTACTTGAATAATCTTTAAAGTACTGTTCCTTCCAAACCACTACCTTATAGGGATATCGCTTGAATAGTCTCATAAATCTATGTCCATATCCTAGGTACTAGGTCTCTCTGACCTAAGACACAAATCAACCAAATCAATAAGGCTGAATGCTATGTATGTATGTATTGATTATAACTTGATTAAACTTCTGTTAATCAAACGTTATGATTTCTAACATTTCCCCCCTTTGAAAATACTTCATTTTCTGCAAGTATTTTCACTCATGTAGTTGTTTCCTGATAAGTAGAAGGTGGAGGTGTTGGGTGTCGTGGATAGTCTCGAGTCACTGCTCCAATGATTTTATGCGTCCAGCTAGTATTTCGGGTTATCTCTTTTCGAATACAAAAATATACCAAATAGATTACAAGGAACACAAGTAATAGAGTAAACACTGTCTCTATGAGGGAATGAATCCATCCAGTAAGGTGGATTCCCAATCCATCAAATAATGCTCCTACCCAATTTTGACTTATTTCTTCTTTTTCCTTTTCGGCTTCCTTTTCAATTTTTCCCAACTGAGTAATGTCATATTCTATATCTGCAGTTACGTTTGGTATATGCACACAGCAGTGATCAGCTCTATCCTTGAGATATCCACAAACACCATGTTCTTTCAACAACCATTTCACTGTTTCCTTAGCCTGATTGGTGCGACAGGGAGAGGCTTCTGGCCATCCAGAAAAAGTGTCAACCCCTACTAACAAGTATCGGTATCCCTGTGTCTTGGGTAATTCCACAAAATCAATTTGCCAATAGTCACCCGGTTCTATACCTATTCTGATATGTCCCATTTCTACTTTCCTTTTGACTACTGGATTGTTTTTCAAACAGATTTCGCATTTAGATCCTATGGATTTTGCCATTGTTAACATCTGTGTAGAGATCATTCCTCGTTTTAAATATGTTACCAATGCCTCTGCCCCCCAATGACATTTTTGATGTTCGATTTGTAGAATCGTTCGCATGATGGCAGGTGGTACCACCACTTGTCCAGTAGTGGTTACGTACCATCCTTTCGAGTTCAATCGGGCCTTTACTAATTCAGCCAATTTAACATCTTCTTCTGAATATCTTGGTTTTTGGTTCATATAATTCTGTAATGGGCTTACCTTCGTTGGTACCAAAGCCATAATAGTCTGTACCTGTCGTGCAACTCGTCTAGCCATCCGATCCGCAAATGTATTTCCTTCGGCTATCTTAGAACTTCCTCCTTGATGTGCTTTACAGTGCATGATAGCCACCTGTTCTGGTAATTGCACAGCAGTTATTAAATTCAGAATTTCCTCTTGGTATTTTATATTTGTCCCTTGTGAGGACAGGAGCCCTCGTTCCTTCCATAGAGCTCCATGTATATGGACCACACCGAATGCATATCTCGAATCTGTCCATATATTTACCTGCTTTCCTTTGCTCAGTTCTAAAGCTCTGATGAGAGCTATTATCTCTGCCCGTTGTGCTGAAGTCCCTGGGGGCAGAGCTTTTGCCTCTATTAGGGCGTTTTGTGTGGTTACTGCATATCCGGCATAACGGACTCCACTTTCCACAAAACTGCTTCCGTCAGTAAAAAGTTCCTGGTCAGGTTGCTCAAGTGGGGCATCCTTCAAATCGGCCCTCGTTGCATGTGTATATTCAATCGTCTCCACACAATCGTGTTCTAATATGCCATCCTCTGTATTTGTACCTAGAAAAGCAGCTGGGTTCAACAGGTTAGTTGTCTTTAGAGTCACATCGTCTTGCTCAGTTAATACCGCCTGGTATTTCATCATCCGACCCGGGGATAGCCAGTACCCCCCTTTTTGTTCTAAAACAGTCATTACCATGTGTGGCACATATACATCAATATGTTTTCCTAAAGTCAATTTTCTTGCTTCTTGTATTAAAGTCACTGTTGCTGCTACTGCTCGTAGGCACGATTGCCATCCAGCACTTACCGGATCCAGCTGTTTGGAGAAGTATCCCACTGGTCACTTCCAGCTTCCCAGTCTCTATGTCAGGACTCCCAATGCCAATCTTTGTCTCTCATGCACAAACAGCTGGAAGTCCTTGGTTAAATCCGGTAATCCCAGGGCAGGTGCTTTTATTAATGCTTCTTTTAGCTCCTTAAAAGCTTTCTTTTGGGACCCTTCCCAAACGAAGGTTTGAGATTTCTGTGCCTCATATAAAGGTTTAGCTATCAATCCGTAGTCTGATATCCATAACCTGCACCAACCTGCCATTCCAAGGAATGTTCTCAGTTCATATAAATTCCGAGGCTCTGGAATAGCACAAATTGCCTTTATACGATCAATTCCCAACCTCCGTTGTCCCTGGGAGATTTCACAGCCCAAATACATTACAGTAGTGCAGGCAATCTGGGCTTTCTCCCTCGAAACCTTATACCCATTTAGTCCCAATTGGTTCAGAATTTCTATTGTTACTCGTATGCACAGTGATTCTTGTTCAGTTGCAATGAATATATCATCTACATATTGCAATAAGAGATATTGTGTTCTTGGTACCTGAATTTTCCCTTGAGTTACCCAGAGTTCCAATTCTTTCGCCAGCTGATTTCCAAAAAGCGTCGGGCTATTCTTGAATCCTTGTGGGAGTCTCGTCCAGGTTAACTGAGTCTTACGTCCATTGTGCGGGTTTTCCCATTCAAAGGCAAAGAGTTTCCTACTACTTTTGTCAAGGGGAATGCAGAAGAAAGCATCTTTTAAATCAATTACTATAAACCATTTATATTTCTCCTTTACAGATGTCAACAATGTATATGGATTAGCCACTACCGGATAGATATCCTTTGTTATTTCATTTATTGCCCTTAGGTCCTGTACTAACCTGTATTCACCATTCGGTTTCTTTACTGGAAAAATTTGTGTATTATATTCTGATTCACATTCTTCTAAAATTCCAAATTTTAAAAATTTCTCAATCGTTCTCACTATCCCATATCGTGCCTCCAATTTTATGGGATATTGTTTTATCCGTACCTGTCTTGCCCCTTCTTTCAATTCCACTACTACCGGCTGAGCCATCTTTGATTTTCCCGGAATTTCTGTTTCCCAAACTGTGGGGATTACTGCTTCCTCTACTTCTCTAGGTATTTGGGCCTTTGGACTGTCTTTTAACACTAGTATCTGTCCGGACCGTGATTCCGGAACCTGCATAATCAATTCCCCATTTTCAAAAATAATTTTAGCATTCAATTTTGATAACAAATCTCGTCCCATTAGGGAAACAGGACAGTCCGGCATGTATAGAAACTCATGTATCAATTCCTTTCCCCCAAACCGTAATTCCAGGGGTCGCATGAATGGCCGCACCTCCTCTCTCCCTGTGGCCCCTATTACGGTGGTAGTCTTATCCCCTATTTTCCCATACAGGTCATTTATCACAGAATAAGTTGCACCAGTATCGATTAAAATTGTACCTCCTCTTCCCCCAGCCTTATTTTCACTAGTGGTTCACCTTTTCCTGATTCTAGTCAGCTCTGACTCCCATATTCTCCCAGGACCATGGCTTTTGCTACCTCGGATTCCCTGAAGGAGTATCCAGGTTGTGGGTTCTGTCTCAGTCTCTGAGGGCATTCATTTTCCCAATGCCCCTCCTGTTTACAATTGGCACATTGATTAATGGCTAATCTGCCTGATCCTGACCCTGGATTATTAAGTGTTCCAAATCCCCTTCCTCGCCCACGCATTATTCCTCTACCTCTTCCCCTATTACCTAGGGTACCTTGTCCTCTGCCTTGTATTATAGCCAATAAATTTCGCTGCTGCCTCTGAGCACCGTCTTTTTCTCGGTTATTACACACTTTCCAAGCTGTTTCCAGCAGCTTATCTAAATCACGTAACTCAGCACCCTCTAATTTCTGCAATTTCTTCCTGATATCATCCTGAGATTGCCCTAAGAAAATTAGAGCCAGCTGAGCCTTAGCCTGTTCCGTTTCTACATCCAGACCCGTATATTTCCTGGCCACTTCTTTAAGTTGCCCCAAAAACACGGACGGAGGTTCTGTCCTTTCCTGTCTGACATTATAACTTTGACCAATTTATTGTTCTTGGCATAAGCCCCAGTGGATTGTTTCCAAAGCACCAAATCTCCTGGGGAAAAAGGAACTTTAACATACACAGGTCCCTCTGCTCCTACTCCCTGACGGAGCGGCGCCAACAATGCACTAGACGTTTGAATTCTTGCCTCTTTACCCTGCATATCTCGCTGTCGGGTCCGATGTGAAACCGAGGTGAAAGGACATTCCCGTTCTTTTCTACATTCACATCTTTTATCTACTTCTAGACTCTCGTCATCACTGTCATCCCTTACTTTCCTGCTTCTTAAGGCAGGTGGGATTGACGGAGTTGGTGGGGCTATTAACAAATCAGAATCATCATCATCTTTTTGATGTTGCAAAGCATTATTCGCAGCCATGCATCCCAGACATTTCTTCTCACCCACACAGCCTTTACATTGTTCACTCGATTTTGCACTAACAACCATTATTCCACACGCCTTTTTCCATTCATCATTGTTTCTTAACGTAAAGAACAATTCCACATATGGGATCTCGTCCCACTTCCCTTCCCGTCTGCAAAATAACATTAATTGCATAATTGTATCATAATCTAAAGTTCCATTCTCTGGCCAACGGACTTGATCCTCTAATGCATATTGTGTCCACCACACATTACAGTAATCAATCAATTTCCCTTTTTGCATCTCTTGTCCAAACCGTCCCTCCTTCCAATGAGTCAAAATACACCCTAACGGCGACGACTTTGGTATTGATGACATTCCAAGCTTATTTCAATACAGGCTAATACAGACAAATTCAATTTCAAAATATGAAAGTATACCAAATACTTTACCAGACCACTGATGCCTGAACCTGCAGGCTTTATACCAAATAGTTTACCAGACCAGACCACTGTTGCCGAACCTGCAGGGCTTTCGCCACTGTCTGACGGACGGCGCCTAGGCTTCCCCTTGGAGCTCCGTAGCCCAACCACGCACAGCTTTCGCCGTGTCTAACAGGCAGGCTCTTACCAGACCAGAAAATGGTACCAATACCAAATAATAAAGCACCGTCTCTTACCAATGTCGTTGGTCCGTCGAGAGCACCGGAGGTCGGTCGCGGTCGATGGCTCCCCGAGAATCACTCGGTGCCGGCTGGAGCTGAATCGATACGCGAGCCGCCTCAGCAATGCCCGCGAGGTCCCACCTGGGTCGCCAAAACTGTTAGCGGAGAGAAGAACACATAACCACTCTAAGGAGGTTATATGTGGTGCTTTATTTCGAGGCCCCGGGAACCAGGGGTACCCACCCAAATCTGGTTCCAAAGACCGTCACAACTCGCCTGTAATTTATCCTGTAAAGTATTACATATGCATCGCCTCTCCCAACATGCTGATACATATTCATGACTCATCCCCGCTTCGTATTATAATGAGTATAAAAATTATTTCCATATGTTCTGCGCTTGCGTAGTGCCTCCTGGTGGTCGTGGGCAGGGGTCTCAGGATGAAGTAAGTAGTCTTCCTCAGATGAAGTAAGACGTCTTCCTCGCTATGTCCTTTTTACCTTTTAGGGTCCTGGATAAATCCCAACGATTGTGTTTGCGCCAGTATTCTTCTCTCTCTCCTTGACTGGTTCTTAGTATACAACTCTGTTTCTTAACACAATTAAAAGTTCTACTTGAATAATCTTTAAAGTACTGTTCCTTCCAAACCACTACCTTATAGGGATATCGCTTGAATAGTCTCATAAATCTATGTCCATATCCTAGGTACTAGGTCTCTCTGACCTAAGACACAAATCAACCAAATCAATAAGGCTGAATGCTATGTATGTATGTATTGATTATAACTTGATTAAACTTCTGTTAATCAAACGTTATGATTTCTAACAATATGAACTGATGTATGGGCAGCCTTACCAACTGCCTTTCATTCCTGGTGATATGTCTTTGCAGGGAAAATAGGATCTCAGACAATACCTGCTGGCACTGTGTAAAACTCTTAGCTCTGGTAATATCTTGGTAGGATATTACTCAAATTGTAGCTGGACAATGCAACTCCAGATTAAGGGACCCCAAACTGGCTATTGGAATGCTCCAGAAGGGAAAGGGTGGTATTGGTTGTGTAATAATACTGCTGGAAAAGCCCTTCCCCCAGGATGGACTGGAACATGGATGTTGGGTGTTGTACTCCTGGATGCTATACAGGCATTACAGATTGAGGTATCTAGCCTATCCCAGGTAACATTGCAGAACCGTATGGCTCTTGGCACATACATAGACCACAGCAATCAGAGCGGCAGAATATCCACAGATCTAGCAGAAATCTGGAAGCAGACAAAGATCTTACATCAGGCCGCTAGAGATGATACTTCCTGGGGATTTGAAGAATTATGGCATGGACTTCTTGGCTACCAAATTGGATATGGATAAAAAAACTTGTTTGTGATCATTATAGTAATAATTTGTGTCTGTATCCTAGCATGTATCATGATTCAATTTTGTAGTTGCTGGTCACGATGGTGTATTAGAATCAAATATGGGTAAAGGGTATAGAATGAGACTTACAGGATATATATATATCCTATAAGTCTCAAAGGCGGGAAATGTAGGCTTAAATTATAGTTTTAAACTAACAGTAGTGTGTGTGACTTTAACATAGTAAAATACAGCAAACTATACTAACTCGCTAACACGTATGGAGAAAGGAATGTCCGGCTGACGGGGGAAAGAACATCACGGGACTGATAACAACTAAGGAGACAATAAATAAGACCAAGGATGCTAACCTTCAAGATAACAGAGACTGGAATAGAACAAAAGCAGAGGACATACCACTGCTAACTCAGCACTAGGACCTTGTGAGCATGCGCAAGAACTGAGGTCATTCAGTAAACACAGTGAGGAAGACTGTCCTGGATTCTGCAGTAGCAGTCATTTATCTCAGTGACCACCAGAGACCCCCACTCATCAAGAAAGCGCATGCATAATCAGAATGCAAATATTATAATTAGTTCATGGAAATACCATGAATATGTAAATTATCTCATGGGAAAGCTGTAAATATGCACGAGTATGCTAAATATATAGCCGCTGCTGGCAAGTAACTGGTGCGTTCACCTGTGTGTAACTATTCGTGTGTGTGCCCAGCACTGCAATAAAGAATGCCTGCTTTCTAAAACTCCAAATCAAGTCTTAGAGAGTTTCTCTGACCAACTTTTGTGGTAACAGTGGATGAGGGTGTACTCTGCCACCAATCCACTCTATGGCCATAGTCACATCTCTTAGCTCATGTTTCACCTTTCCCTTGCCTCATCTATTTCAGCTATATGTTCTTGGACAGCACAGATCAGCTACCACTACTGGCATGATATTGAAAACACAATCTGCCCCATATTACTCAGAAATAGTATGAGTCCCTTCCTCTTCCACATGCGTATGCATTTCCTGCTTAAAATGTCAGTATTCTGCAGAAACCCATTTGTTTTCAGACCAGTCTTGTAGGATTTCATTACTGTAGGACAAAAGGGGGGAGAGGAAACTATTGATTCTCCAGCCAACAAACTCTAGAAGGAAGGTAGGTATGGGGATTTTGTAGCTCAGTGTTGAAGACAAATGCTCAGCTTTTGGCCATTAAGGTGATAGTCCCAACTTAGACCAGAGGAGAGCAGTAGGATCTTCAGGGGAAGATGTCTTTCCTGAAATTTTGTGGTCATTCTTTGCCACAAAAGCTCTATTACAGAGCACAACCCATTTTTTTGGCATGACAGTACTTCTGTCCCCTTATAAGGAGGGAGATGATTTAAATTTGTTTGTGGTAGTGTATCTCTAACCTGACATGGCCATAAACAGCAGCCTGTGACATCCTTCCCCCCTTCCAAGTCCCCTGGGAGAGCTGGTTTCCTCCTCCATCGTTGAGGTCAGACTGTGAGATACAAGGCAGTGTGAAATCTCATGTCTCATCCTCTGCTACCAAACAGTAAGATTGAACAGTATATAATGTACTTGTGTTTAAATATCTGTGTGTATTTCCATATACATGAGCAAGTGTATAGGGATACAGATGAGGCACCATTTACCCTTTGGATTCTGGTCTCCTGATCTTCTTTTCCATTCCATTGACCTATAAAAACATAATATTATTTAATTAGAAATACACAGGGAGAAGACCATTTTCAGCATCAACAATAATACTAACAATATCAACTTGCTTCTTTATTCTCTTTGTTTTCTTGGAGAAGTTAAACTGTAAATTAAGTCTGATTTACCTTTTCTGAGAAATCTTGCCGTGGTGCAGATCTCACAGTGACCTAAAGCAGCTCACATTGGTTTGAACTCTGCAGCCCCCGGCAGAAAATGCTTAATTATTTTTAATTTACCAAAAGCTGATCTGTTTACCCTGCAGTTCTTGGGGGTCTCTTGGGCTCCCTCTGGTGGCTAATCTATCACAATGTGAATGGAAGGGAAAAAAGTTTATTATTTGGTGCATTACATCAGGGTGCTGTTTGCGCTGCCACCGCGGTTTGCATTAATCTCTCAATATTTCCTAGTTCTGTGTCATCCTCTTTCTGCCTAGTGTTTTTCAGTTGAAACTCAGTAAGGGTGTGATCGACTCAAGGTATTTAAATGCCTGATTAGTGTAATTAAGAAACCTAATCCTCATGGCAATTTCCCATGGCATTAAAAAGTAAAGAAATAAATGTCAACATGCACACAAACATGCAGATGTTTGCATCAGTGACTGAGGAAATCAGCTGGGTAGTAAAGCTGTAACATGGGACTCCAGTTTAGTCTTGCACTACACAATCACTCATTGCCATTGTCCACAGCAAGATACTCTTGTGGCTCTAAGGTTTAAACTGCAAATGGAGAGTGTTATCCAGGTACTCAGAGAAGCTGGGAATTCATCTTGAATAAGGATACAGAAAAATGTCTTTTTTTTTCTTGTTTTCTTCTTTTTATTTTATTTTGCTGAAAGAAACTTTCTGCATGAAAACGAGAAACTGTGTTATTTGCAGCACACCTGTTTTACTTTGTTTGACACCCTTCCTAGTTTATAAGTCTTCTTTTTTTTTTTTTCTTCCCCATTTGTTTGTTTGTTTGGTTATGTGATTTTTTTTCTTCTGGCTGATTTCACATGAAACTGGATGCAGTTTTCTGTCAAACCTATTGACGTGGTTTAAAGCCAGCTGGCAATTAAGTACCACACAGCTGCTCGCTCACCCCCCACCTCTTCCCCCTGTGCAGGGAGGGATGGGGAGGAGAATCAAAAGAATGTTAAACCCATGGGTTAAGAACAGTTTAATAACCAAAATAAAATACAATATAATATTACTAATTATAATACTAATGATAAGAGAAATAACAAGAGGAGAGAATATAAAACTAAAAGGGGAAAGGAAAAAAACAATAAACACAAGTGATATGCTATACAATTGCTCACCACCTGCTGACTGATACCCAGCCCATCCCCAAGCAGCGATTGGTCGCTTCTGGGCAACTCCCCCCCAGTTTATATACCAAGCATGACCTTCTGTGGTATGGAATACCCCTTTGGCTAGTTTAGGTCAGGTGTCCACTTTCAGAGCATGAGAGACTGAAAAGTCTTTGATTGGGGTAAGCACTACTTAGCAACAACTAAAACATCGGTGTGTTATCAGCATTATTCTCAAACTAAAGCCAAAACACAACACTGTACCAGCTACTAGGAAGAAAATTAACTATCCCAGACAAAACCAGGAAAGTATCCACCCCTTTTTCCATACCATTCACATGACGCCAGGTCTCACGCTTTGTCTCGAAGATTGCTGTCCGTTATATCATGGACTGCTGACAGACATGCGCAGTTGAAGAGCTGGCTGCAAGACCAGAACCTCAGTTCCTCACACCAATCCTTGAGACAATGGAAGGTGGAGTCTTAGCTCCTCACACCAATCTTTGAGACAATGGATGGTGGAGCCTGATTTCAGCTCAGTCTTGTCCTAGTTTAAGCCCAGCCAGTAACTCAAAACCACACAGCCACTCCCTCACTCCCCGCCTTCTTCCCCCCCCGCCCTGCTCCGAACAGGATGGGGAGGAGAATCAGAAGAATGTAAATCCCACGGGTGGACATAAGGACAGTCCAATAACTAAAGAATAACAAAAACTACTACTACTACCACTAATAATAATAATGATGAGGGAAATAACAAGGTGAGAGAATATAAAAATAAAAGGGGGAAAGGAAGTGAAGGAAAAAAAAAAAATAAACACAACTGATGCACAATATAATTGCTCACCAACCACGGACCGATACCCAGCCTGACCCAAGCAGCGATCTGGGCTTTTGAACATCCAGCCCAGCATGGGCAACAGGGGTGCCAAGAGGAGCTGGGCTTTGGTGCCAATCACTTCTGAAGCAGCTTGAACCCCTTCATAGGCTGCCAGTATCTCTTTTTCAATTGGATTATAGCCGGCCTCGGATCCTCTGTATCCCCAACTCCAAAAGCCAAGGGGTCGACCTCAAGTGTCCCCAGGAGCTTTCTGCCAGAGGATCCAGGTAGGACCATTCTCCCCGGCTGCGGAGTAAAGGACATTTTTCACATCTTACCTGGTCCGGACTGGTCCAAGGGCTACTATATGAACTATCTCTCATTTAATTTGTTCAAAGGCTTGTTGTTGCTCAGGACCCCATTTGAAAACATAGAATCATAGAATAGTTAGGGTTGGAAAGGACTTTACGGTAACGAAGTGTTTGTGTAGTTTTATGAGATTTGTCTGCAATTACTTGCCATCAGGAAAACATTTTGACTTTCTGGAAATGATTATTGTATCTACAAAGATGGATATTCCTTTTTTCTTCTCCAGGTCATTGTCGTGGTTTGAGCCCAGCCGGTAACTCAGAACCACACAGCCGCTCGCTCACTCCCCCCCTTCCTCCCCCCGCTCCCGGAGGGATGGGGAGGAGAATCAGAAGAATGTAACTCCCACAGGTTGAGATAACAGCAGTCCTGCAACTAAGGTATAATACAAAACCACTACTGCTACCACCAATGATAATAATGATTAGTGAAATAACAAGGGGAGAGGATACAATTGCTCACCACCCACCAACCGATACCGAGCCCGACCCGAGCAGTGATCTGGGCCTTCCGGCTAACTCCCCCAGGTTTATATACTGGGCATGACGTGCCATGGTATGGAATACCCCTTTGGCCAGTTTGGGTCAGGTGTCCTGTCTCTGCTTCCTCCCGGCTTCCCCTCCTCCCTGGCAAAGCATGAGACTGAGAAAGTCCTTGATTGGAATAAACATTACTTAGCAACAACTAAAAACATCGGTGTTATCAGCGTTGTTCCCAGGCTGAAAGTTAAAAAACACAGCACTGCACCAGCTACTAAGAAGGAGAAAAATGACTGCTATAGCTGAACCCAGGACAGTATCCACCCCTTATTCCATACCATTCACGTCATGCTCATATCCCACATCTCTCAGCACACCATCACCCCTGTCCCATATATACACATATATATACACCCACACCCACACACAAAGAGAAAGATATCATTCCCTAGTCCATGGACCAATCCCTGTAAAATTGCTGAACTCATCCAGTCCATGATGTCAGGCTCCATCTCTTGTAATAGTCTTTCAGGGCAGGAGGGATGGTATGTAGTGTTGGGTTGTTGCCTGCTGATGATACTGCCAACCTCGTCTGGTCACTGCTGAGATCGTCTGGTTTCCTCAAAATTTATTCTTTGTTGAGGTGATGATCGGAGGGAAGTCAGGGTCAATTGCTGGCGACCTGAAGATATCTAGCTGGTGGGCTATAAAAGTGTGATAGAGCAGGCAACAGCATACAATTGAGTTCATTGGCTGTTTTCCCCCCAAATCAAATCCCCTTGAGGTACACATCGGACTTCCCCATCGTCCAGCATTACCCACCAAGTATATCCAGGTCCCTGAGCAAAAGCAACCCCACAAGTGGGTTTGCCTTTACCTGAAGCAGGAATAACCCAGACTGTCTTCCCCAACAAATTCTTTATGTGCACCACAGGAACTTTATCCCCCTCTACAGGACGTAAAAGTTCTGATCGGGCTGGGCCAGCCCTGTTGGCAGATCCCCTACTGTTGACCAACCAGGTGGCTTTTGGTAAATGTGTATCCCAGTGTTTGAAAGTCCCACCACCCATTGCTCTCAGGGTAGTTTTTAACAGCCCATTGTACCATTCGATTTTCCCAGAGGCTGGTGCATGGTAGGGGATGTGATATACCCACTCAATGCCATGCTCTTTGGCCCAAGTGTCTATGAGGTTGTTCCGGAAATGAGTCCCACTGTCTGACTCAATTCTCTCTGGGGTGCCGTGTCACCACAAGACTTGTTTCTCAAGGCCCAGGATAGAGTTTTGGGCAGTGGCGTGGGGCACAGAATATGTTTCCAGCCAGCCGGTGGTTGCTTCCACCATGGTAAGCACATAGCGCTTGCCTTGGCGGGTTGGTGGGAGTGTGATATAGTCAATCTGCCAGGCCTCCCCATACTTGTACTTCAGCCATCGTCCTCCATACCAGAGAGGCTTTAACCACTTGGCTCGCTTAATTGCAGCACATGTTTCACATTCGTGAATAACCTGGGCAATAGTGTCCATTGTTAAGTCCACCCCTCAATCACGAGCCCATCTATATGTTGCATCTCTGCCTTGATGGCCTGAGGGGTCATGGGCCCACAGGGCTAAAAATAATTCACCCTTATGTTGCCAATCCAAGTCCATCTGAGCCACTTTAATCTTAGCAGCTTTATCCACTTGCTGGTTATTCTGGTGTTCCTCAGTGGCCCGACTCTTGGGTACATGAGCATCTACGTGGCGTACCTTCACCTCCAGGTTCTGCACCCGAGAAGCGATATTTTGCCACAATGCAGCAGCCCAGATGGGTTTACTTCTGCGTTGCCAGTTGCTCTGCTTCCATTGCTGCAACCACCCCCACAGGGCATTTGCCACCATCCATGAGTTAGTAGAGAGAGAAAGTACTGGCCATTTTTCTCGTTCAGCAATGTCCAAGGCCAGCTGGATGGCTTTCACCTCTGCAAACTGACTCCATTCACCCTCTCCTTCAGCATTTTCTGCAACTTGTCCCAGGGGACTCCACACAGCTGCCTTCCATCTCCAATGCTTTCCCACAATATGGCAGGACCCATCAGTAAACAAGGCATATTGCTTTTCACTCTCTGACAGTTCATTATATGGTGGGGCCTCTTCAGCACGCATCATCACCTCCTCTTCTGGTGACATCCCAAAATCTTTGCCCTCTGGCCAGTCCATGATGACTTCTAGAATTCCTGGATGACTGGGATTTCCTATTCGAGCTCGTTGTGTAATTAGTGCAGCCCACTTACTCCATGTAGCATCAGTTGCATGATGTGTAGAGGAGACCCTGCCTTTGAACATCCAGCCCAGCACAGGTAACCGGGGTGCCAGGAGGAGCTGTGCTTCAGTTCCGATCACTTCTGAGGCAGCTCGAACCCCTTCATAGGCTGCCAGTATCTCTTTTTCAGTGGGAGTATAGCTGGCCTCGGATCCTTTATATCCCCGGCTCCAAAAGCCAAGGGGTCGACCTCGAGTCTCCCCTGGAGCTTTCTGCCAGAGGCTCCAGGTAGGACCATTCTCCCCAGCTGTGGTATAGAGCACATTTTTCACATCTGGCCCGGCCCGGACTGGTCCAAGGGCTACTGCATGAACTATTTCTGATTTTATTTGTTCAAAGGCTTGTTGTTGCTCAGGGCCCCATTTGAAATCATTCTTCTTCCGGGTCACGTGGTAGAGAGGGCTTACAATCAGACTGTAATTTGGGATGTGCATTCTCCAGAACCCCACAACACCTAAGAAAGCTTGTGTTTCTTTCTTGTTAGTTGGTGGAGACATTGCTGTTATCTTGTTGATCACGACTGTGGGGATCTGGCGGCGTCCATCTTGCCATTTTATTCCCAAAAATTGAATCTCCTGTGCAGGTCCCTTGACCTTATTCCGTTTTATGGCAAAACCGGCCTTCAGCAGGATTTGGATTATCTTCCTCCCTTTCTCAAAAACTTCTTCCTCTGTATCACCCCACACGATGATGTCATCAATGTATTGCAAGTGTTCTGGAGCTTGCCCCTGTTCCAGTGCAGTCTGGATCAATCCATGGCAGATGGTAGGGCTGTGTTTCCACCCCTGGGGCAGTCGGTTCCAAGTGTACTGGACGCCCCTCCAAGTGAAAGCAAACTGTGGCCTGCATTCTGCTGCCAAAGGGATTGAGAAAAATGCATTGGCAATGTCAGTTGTGGCATCCCACTTGGCTGCCTTTGACTCCAGTTCATATTGAAGTTCTAGCATGTCCGGTATGGCAGCACTCAATGGTGGTGTGACTTTGTTCAGGCCACGATAGTCTACTGTTAGTCTCCACTCTCCATTAGACTTTTGCACTGGCCATATGGGGCTCTTAAAGGGTGAGCGGGTCCTGCTGATCACTCCTTGGCTCTCCAGTCTGCGGATCAGCTTATGGATGGGAATCAAGGAGTCTCGCTTGGTGGGATATTGCCACCGGTGCACTGTTGTGGTCGCAATTGGCACGTGTTGTTCTTCGACCTTCAGCAACCCTACAACAGAAGGATCCTCTGAGAGGCCGGGTAAGGTGGACAGCTGCTTAATTTCCTCTGTCTCCAAGGCAGCGATACCAAAAGTCCATCTATACCCTTTTGGGTCTTTGAAGTACCCTCTCCTGAGATAGTCTATGCCAAGGATGCATGGAGCCCCTGGACCAGTCACAATGGGGTGCTTTTGCCACTTCCTCCCAGTCAGGCTGATTTCAGCTTCCAGCATAGTTAATGCTTGGGATCCTCCTGTCACTCCAGAAATACAAATGGGTTCCACCCCTTGATACCTTGATGGCATCAGAGTACACTGTGCACTGGTATCTACTAGAGCCTTATACTTCTGTGGGACTGATGTGCCAGGCCATCTGATCCACACAGTCCAGTAAACCCGATTATCCCTCTCCTCCACCTGTCTGGAGGCAGGGCCCCTCTAATAGTGATCATAAAATTCTCCACTTCTGTCTTGTAGAAAGGGATTAGTATTCCTTATCAGAGGAGCTGGAGTAAAATCAGCCCTTCCACTCCATCTGGGAAACTGCTCACCAGAGACTGGAACAGCAGCTTTCCTGGGAAGATCATCCTTGACCATTGTTCTCCTCTTCAGTTCACGCACCCGTTGCTCCAGAGCTGAAGTAGGTTTTCCATCCCACTTTCTCATGTCTTCTCCGTGATCCCGCAGGGAAAACCATAGGGTGGCCCGTGGCGTGTACCTCCTATATTTTCTTTCTCGAGCAGTAGGGCGCCTTCTGTTAATAGCTGAGGCATGGGTTGGTACGCGTGGGGAGCTGGATAGATCGGATAAATCGTCTCTCAATTGTTTGAACTCCTGGGACAGTTTTTCCACAGCTGAAATGATGGAAGGGGTGAGATTGTCTTCGAACTCTCGGAGTTGACGAATCAGGCAATCCACTGTTGGTGATATTCCGTCATTCCAGGTCATTGATGCCAATGTGTGGGCATATGATGATGGTGCACTCCGTGTGATTTTCTGCCACATGGGTCGTGTACATTCGACTTCATCTGGATCTACGGATGTGTTCCTGGCATCCGGCCTAGGATAGATCATCTCTAGAATGGCTGATTCCCTCAGGGACTGGATGCCTTTCTCTATCGTGGTCCAGTTGGCTGAGCGACTCGTAATATCGTCTTTATAGGGAAACCTTTCCTTCACAGCTGCCAGGAGCCGCCTCCAAAGGCTGAGGGCTCGCTTCTCTCTTGCAATCGCTTTGTCAATTCCTCCTTCCTTAGCAAGTGATCCCAGCTGCTTGGCTTCCCTACCTTCTAGTTCGTGACCGTCGGCCCCATTGTCCCAGCATCGGAGCAACCAGGTGACAATGTGCTCCCCTGGAAGATGGGTGAAATCTTTTCGCATATTCTGCAGTTCGGTTGCGGTCCGGGGTCGAGAAATGACCTCTCCTTCTTCTTCCTCTTCCTCTGACCCACGTAGTAGTAACTCTTGTTCAGATGCTGTTGCATGTAGTAATGGCATTGGGTCTTCATCTTTCTTTGCTTCTCTGGTTGCTCTTTATGCCTCTCATTTACTTTTGCTTACAGAGGCAACAGACATTGTCACAAACTGGCCATTTGATTTAGCTGCAGTGTTTGTGGTCGGAGTGGCTGCAATGTCTGCCACTAGGATTGGAGTGGTTGCAATGTCTATTGCTGGGGTTGGTGCAGCTGTTGTGCTTGGGAGTTGAGTAACACCAACAGCTGCATTGTCTGTTGCTGTCGGGGTTTGAGTAGCTACTGTGCTTGTCACTGGGGTTGGTGTAGCTGCTGTACTTGGAGTAGCTGTGTTGTCTGTTGTGGTCAGGGTCTGAGTAGCTGCTGTGCTTGTAGTTGGCATAGCTGCGTTGTCTGTTGCTTTGCCATCAGATCCAGAGACATTTTCTTCCCTTTGAAGGTGCTGGATAGTGTTGAGCAGGGCTCCGTAGGAGTAGGCCAAGCCCCAGCACATTGCAATGATTTGTCCCTCTCTGGTATAACCAGGACGACAGCACACCTCGTTTAAGTGTTTTACTAGTTTTTCCGGATGTTGCACTTGTTCAGTGGTGAAGTTCCAAAGCACTGGAGGGGCCCACGGGCCTAGATACTTTCCCGTACTATCCCACACACCCTGCCACTCATAACTGTCCAGCCTCAGGGAAAATCTCTTGGTGGTCCTCCTATATCGTCGCCTAACCCTAGACCAAATTCGAACCTGATACTGCTGAATTTTTGAGATTAAATGAAATAGGATGTACCTAGGACGGGATGGCCATGGGTAAATCACACTCCGTATGTTTGCCAACATGCTGATCCCCAGCACAATCAGCAGGCAGGTTTCAAGGGTATTCAAAGGCCATCTAAAACCTTCAGAACTCTCAACTGCTGTTGCAAATAGGCTGGTGGGGGAACAGGGGGTGAAAGAGAATGCTTCCTTCGTAAGTTTACCCCCCGAGGAGAAAAAAAAAGATATGCAATTGCTAAAATATTTCATTATATACCTCCCAATGTATAGAGGTGATGGCCACGCTGGAAGCACAAACCAGACCAGTTTCATGATCAATGAGTCTATTGTATTACAAGTCATTACCATGAAGTACAGTGAAACAAGAACCTTAGCCCAGGCCCCCCAGCCGATAAACACTAAAACAGCAAATAGTGGCTGTAAGTAAGGTACAACATGCTGAAACTCTGAGATCAAGCGCAACAAGTCTGAGAGCCAAATAATCACCATTGTGACGAGTAGTAACAATGAATGCTTATTACAAATATGATTAAACACACTCTGGTCAGATCTGTCGTTATCTCAACCTTTCGAGCCCCACGTTGGGTGCCAAAAAAGAACTGTCATGGTTTGAGCCCAGCCGGTAACTCAGAACCACACAGCCGCTCGCTCACTCCCCCCCTTCCTCCCCCCGCTCCCGGAGGGATGGGGAGGAGAATCAGAAGAATGTAACTCCCACGGGTTGAGATAAGAGCAGTCCCGCAACTAAGATATAATACAAAACCACTACTGCTACCACCAGTGATAATAATGATTAGTGAAATAACAAGGGGAGAGGATACAATTGCTCACCACCCTCCGACCGATACCCAGCCCGACCCGAGCAGTGATCTGGGCCTTCCGGGTAACTCCCCCCGGTTTATATACTGGGCATGACATGCTGTGGTATGGAATACCCCTTTGGCTAGTTTGGGTCAGGTGTCCTGTCTCTGCTTCCTCCCGGCTTCCCCTCCTCCCTGGCAAAGCATGAGACTGAGAAAGTCCTTGGTTGGAATAAACATTACTTAGCAACAACTAAAAACATCAGTGTTATCAGCGTTGTTCCCAGGCTGAAAGTTAAAAAACACAGCACTGCACCAGCTACTAAGAAGGAGAAAAATGACTGCTATAGCTGAACCCAGGACAGTCATGGACAAAGACATTGAATAGAATTGCTTCCAGGACCATTCCCTGTTGAATTTTCTCTTGAAAATCCTCTTCTCTTGAATCTTGTTTGCCTTTTATCCATGTGTTTACTGTTGCCTTGCTAGAACCCCAACATGTTACTTAGGTAGGGTTTCACTTTGCAGGAGCCATGCTATTTCCCAACAGAAAATAGAATTCATGTACTGTATAATTATATTGTTTATTATAGGCTCTGTCATCTTACCAGGGATGGAAGTCAGACTCACCAGTCTGTAGTTCCCAAGATTCTCCCTAGAGTTCTATACAATCTGAGTGAGGTCAATCTTTGATTACAAGTTATAGCTTGTCAGTATTAGTTTTTGATAGCTTGGTTAGGAATCTCCTCCCATGGACTTTCTTGCAGAGTTAGCAGTGGGAGTGAGAGAAATGTACTTACATATGGAGAAAACTGACATTTCACTCTTCCCCATATTTTTTTGAATGAGCAAAATAATATGCTAGTACTGTTTTTATCATTAAAATAGAGAGAAACAAATGTAGCTTTGTGCCATGTAAAACGCGTGTGGGAGATACAACAACAAATATGAAAAAAGTCCCCTCTCTTGCTATGGTAGAATATCATGCAAGAATTTGCTCCCGGTTTGTGTTTTTGGGTTTTTGGGGGGGGGGGGGGCTTTGCAGAATAAAGGTGTCATTCCTTATTTTTTTTTGCTTTATTAGTAGTATATCTAGGACTTTCAGACTCTTAACACAAAAAGCATCTCTGTAATAAAAAGATGTGAAATATGAATGAGTCTTTTCAATTGATTACTACTACAGGAACAAAGAGCTAGGAGACCCCAGCAAGACTGAGATGTACCAGTCCCTTGCTAAGTATCTCATTTTGCTGATTCAAATGTCTCTGTAGTCATAGAATCATAGAATAGTTAGGGTTGGAAAGGACCTTAAGATCATCTAGTTCCAAACCCCCTGCCATGGGCAGGGACACCACACACTAAACCATGTCACCCATGACTCTGTCCAACCTGGCCTTGAAAACCGCCAGGGATGGAGCATTCACAACTTCCTTGGGCAACGTGTTCCAGTGCCTCACCATCCTCACATTAAAGAACTTCTTCCTTCTATCTAACCTGAACTTCCCCTGTTCAAGTTTGAACCCATTACCCCTTGTCCTATCACTACAGTCCCTGATGAAGAGTCCCTCCCCAGCATCCTTGTAGTCCCCCTTCAGATACTCCACGCAGCCTTCTGTTCTCCAGGCTGAACAGCCCCAACTTTCTCAGCCTGTCTTCATATGGGAGGTGCTCGAGCCCCCTTATCATCCTCACAGTTGTTTGAACAGAATCAAATATACCTGTAACGGGCCATATAGTGATTCTCTTGTATTTTTTTTCCTTTTCTTTTCCTTTGTCTCCACATTAATTTCCACAAAAAAGCACATCTGATTTTGTAATGAGCTAAGCAACTGTTTCTGAATTACACCGAATTTTACTGCTCCTCAGCTGAAGTTTAAAGGCATGGCAATTTCAATATTATCAGAGTTTCTCCTCACAATAAAATCTTTTGCAATTCTTCACCAGTTTCATAAAAATTTCAGTACCAAATTACTCAATGAATACTTGAGTAAGGAATACTTTCTACCAAATTTTCGAGTTGCTTCTAGAACATCATTAGATCCATGACAATCATATCCAAATTGCCCACAATGGTAAGCTGCTGATTGCTGCACACATGTAAGTTCTGTTTTATAAATTTGCTCTCTCTGATGCATCTTTGTTAATGAATGCCTTGGAAAGTGTGCTACAACTAGCAAGTGGTGCATGTATCCTTGGACTTAATTAGTTCAATACTAGGATATGGGAGATCCAAGCAGAGGAATGCTGAAATAGGAAATTATTTATGAATATTAAGGGAAAAAAAGAAAAAAAAGTTATATTTGTTCTTTCTTTTGGTTTTCCTGTAACCTGTGTCCTTTCTAAAGCAGCTGTTTTGGGTCTCTCTTTTTCTTAGCCCCTCTCTGTCTGTCCATCATTCAGTATGTGTCTTTTCCAGTCAGCTTATTCCAGTTTCTAAATCTCTCTCTGTCCTGCTCTCAACCCCCTGCTGCAATATTTCCATATGTATGAAGGACACAACTTCATTCCTCTGTTTTCTCTTTCTTGTGCTTTTTGAAAATCTGGACTGGGATCTTTTTTTCTTGCTGAGAGACAAAGAAGCCTTTAAAGCACTGTGCAATATTTATATATGAGCCAACACTTTTGTGCTCAAATACATGAGAAATGTATATGTGAGGGAATATGGGAGGAAATTCCATAAGGTCACAGACCAGAAAGAAAATATAGTATGTGAAAAGATCTCAGCATGTCCTTGATTCATGTCAAGGTCAGTAGAGACAACTGATGTTACCTAGTTAGATTTCTGTGCATGAGAGGCTATAGAGGTTGACTTCCTGGTTCCTGCAGCAGGTGGGCAGTCCACATGGAACAGTGGAACATTTAGGAACTGTTTTGTCATTGTATTGATGATCATCAATGGTAACAGTCACAGATTACTTTCTTCTCTCTCCAGAAGGTATCTATCCTGAGTAAAATGAGTTTTCTTCTTGAAGCCAGTGTGAGATGTGTTACAGACAGGATTGTCTTGCACCTTTGAATTTCCTCTTTAAACTGGGAAGGAACATTGCCAGCAACCCTGGCACCTTATGCTTGTAATTTTTTCATAGCCACCTGCGGGATATAAACGGACAGCACACCAATCAATGTGATTAAATGCTGATGCTTTTATTGAGCCCGAATAGCTGGTTGTATACCCTCTCTGAGTGTCCGCGAGAACTTTATACGGTTCTGATTGGTTAAGCTTACTAATACACGTGCATAGCAACCGTTCAGGATTGGTTCAAGCTCCTGGTTCACGCGAATGCCTTATAAGTCCTTAGGTTCGCCAAGTTCTGCATTCCACATCCGGGAGTTGTTTTTCTTGAGCCAACTTCCTCTTATCTTCTTCTTGGTATGCAGCTACGTGTTTAGAAGAAGCTCTCTGATGGCTGGTTCACATCCTCTTATCTTCTTCTTGGTATGCAGCTGCATGCTTAGAAGAGGCCCTCATATGGCTGGCTCATCACATGTCCACTGTCCTCCAAATACGACCCCACAGCCACCCACCTTCAAACCTTACACTTCCCTTCTGCTTTTCCTAATATTAAATCTTTCTTTGCTATAAGAAAAATAAAAGGTATAAGAACCAGGCATTCCCATTATTGCTAACAAACAGTATGATGACCTGTTCTCTGACCTTCAAGATCAAGGCAATATGTTCTGGGCTGCAGAATCTTCCCAAACACCAGCAGCCATTCATCATCTGTCCTGTGGCAGAAGCACTAGCATGAATCTCCACAGCTGGCTGAATGTGGTGCCATATTCAGTTATGCTGGGTCTTAAATTGTTTTTCAACACATTTCTGTGAATCATGGGTAGCCAAAGAATCAAAAATCTCTGTTGGAAACACCAAGGCAAAGAAACCTGAGTTTCACATCATTTTTGTTTATTTATTGGAGGACTAAATTCAGTGGAGACATGAGTTCTCTAAATTGGAGCCTGAGACATGTTTGGAAATAGTTTACACTACCTCCCTCATGGCCTCTCCCCTTTCTGGGGCTAAAAGGGACTTGGTGGCCAACATCAGTACCTCTTTTGCTCTAGACAGGAATTAAAATCCCGTGAAGCTGCCACAGTGGGAGATATTTTTCATTGGAAATACAGCATTTTGCTATTCCTGGACACATAGCCCCATTCAGCTGCCACAGGAGTAACCAATGCAATGAGGTGAAATTCATATCTCTCAGCATAAGCTGAATAATGTGAGAGCAGATTCCTGTGAATTCTTTACATTGTGTTAGGTATGACCTGTTAGAACTCACATGGTACTTCCAGTGCAGCTGAGTTCACCTGTTTTTTCAGCACTGAGACACTTTCTAGAATATGACAGGAACTTTCACCATCACAGCCTGGCTTCTGACCTTCCCTATGGATGTCTGTCAACTCCCTCTATGTCCATGCAGGCTCTATTTAAGACTTTTATAGTCATGACAGTGTTGATGACCATTTTGATCTTTCTTAAGAAGTTATTTGTTCTTCCTTTCAGATTCCTTTTTTCCTAGTTTTCCTGGAGTGGTTGCTCTTTTGGTTTAATTATATTAATGTTGTGCAGTGCATAAATTCCCTAGAGATGGGTTCTTTTGAGAACAATACAAGAACAAGAGTTTGCAGAAAATCCTTCATTGTAGAAATAGATAGAAAATTTCAAACTTTGTCCAGAGGAACTGTCAATGTGACAATTTTCACTTCCCCTACAACTCATGAAGAAGGTGTCTTCTTGATGTAGTTGATGGCTAGAGGAATTGTGATCTTTGTGTGCATTTCCTCTGCCAAATATATGCAGGGAGACAGTCCTTATAGCAGAAAAGACAGTATGGTTTATGAGCAATGCAGTAAGGGAGGTGATCAGGAAGTGACAAGAGTGTGGACTTTTCTTAAGTTCCTGTCTTACATGTCAAAATGCGAGAGAAGAAATGAGATGCAATTGTGGCCGAGCCCTGACTAACATAGGAGGAAAAGATGGTAGCACCTCCGAGCATTTTTAATTTTTTGTATTTTTACAGCTGGGATGCTGATAAAAGGGTAATGATCAACTTGGATTGGGATATATGGGATGGGATGTAGAACCAAACTTTCAGTTAATTTGAGGAAAAATTGCAAGACAAAGTTCCCATTTAATTCGCTGACTCCAGCAGGTACCTCCCTACATTCGAATCTTAGATCTTCAGAGCAGACCTTTCAAGCCTTAAAATAATCTTCTTCATGTAGCAAAAATTGTATGGCAACTTAAAGCATTTGCATGCATCCTGAGAGTGCCCCAATGTTTTCTGACAGCTGACAAACTAAAAAGGAGGAAGCTGTCAAATGCATAGAATGGGTCCACTCCTTTTGGCTGCTGCCCCTCTGGCCTATTCAATTAGGATTGATCAAGCTGTGTCAAAGGTCCTTCCTCTGTTTCAGTGGTCACCATGATGACTAATAATAGGCTATCCTTAAAAAGAAAGGGGGAAGAAATAGAAAGAATAATACAAGTTTGGTTTTTGGTGTGTTTTTTTTTCTTTTTCCCTTTCTTTCTTCTATCCTTATGTTCCAATTAGGCACATAACCTTTATGACCTACTAAATAAAATTAATTTAATTGTCATTGTTCAATGATACATCAGCCCACTCTGCCTTCCAACGTCTGCCCCTCAAACAAAAACACCACTTACTTACTCACTCAAGCAAAAAAGATTTAATTGTGTTTTGGTGAAAGACTAGATGGAGGAGAAATGTTTTTATTCCTCTGGAAAATATCTAAAATATTTGAATTCAAATATGGATAGTAGAGGGAAACTGGGTAGCAATGATGATAAAAAACATACATTTCTTGGGTATCATCTTGCATAAATTTAAAAACCGTTGGACTGTTCCATCTCTGGTACTAGAATTGAGCTAGTAGTAGATGACCCAATAATCATCTAGCAGTTCCCAGACCTGTTCAGATGTCTCCTAAAGGCAATATTTCTGCCCTTTTTTTCTGTTTAATGCTAACATTCAGGTACCATTTACACTTGAAGGTATATGCCATAATTTTCTTTGGGAATATGTCAAGTTTTTGGCCCATGGCAGCCATTTCCAGATTTTTGTCATCTGTCAATCCTAAAATTTGGTGTGAGTTGTAACAGATATTTCTTAGATGTTAAATTAGACCAGCACCAGAAAGACAGAATGGTTTAGATGAAGATGATGGGATGACATCATGAGAAGAATGTAAATTTATTAAGATTATTATTATTGCAATAGCAATATATCTATCTCATTAGGAGAGAGGGGAATTAGTTACCAACAATGCTGAAAAGGCAGAGGCTCTCAACACTGTCTTCACTTCTGTCTTTACCAGTGCTGTTGGGCCCCAGGTCTTGGGATCCAAAATCCAGGTTGACACAGACACAGATCCACCACTGTCAGTGAAGCGAGAGTTGGTATGTGAACTATTACAGGAGCTTGACCCCTACAAATTGATGGGCCCTGACAATATCCACCCAAATGTATTAAGAGAGCTGGCTGATGTCTTTGTGAGTTCTCTCTCCATAATCTTTCAGAAGTCGTGGAGATTGGGGGACACCCCAGAAGACTGGAAGAAGGCTAATGTCAGCCTCATCTACAAGACAGGCTCAAGGGAGGATCCAGGAAATTATAGGCTCATCAGTCTTACTTCAGTCCCTGGGAAGATTATGGAGTGAATCCTCCTGAGGGCTATCACAAGCCAAATCAAGCATGTGATTGATTGGGAAAAGCCAGCACAGATTCACCAGGAGCAAATTGTGCTTGGCAAACCTGATTGCCTTCTACAAAAAAGTAACCTGCTTGGTTGGTGTGGGGCAAGTGGTGGACGTTGCCTGCATGGATTTCTCCAAGGCTTTCTATATGGTTTCCCACAGCCTCCTCCTAGAGAAACTGACATGTTATGGTCTGGACAAGTGGTCTGTGCGGTGGATGGGGAACTGGTTGACAGGCCACACCCAGATGGTGGTGGTAAATAGCTCCTTTTCCAGCTGGCAACCTGTCACTAGCAAGGTTCCCAGGGATCAATATTGGGCCCAATGCTGTTCAATGTCTTCATAAGTGACCTGGATGATGGGATCAAGTGTACCCTGATGAAGTTTACCAATGATACCAAACTGAGTGGGGAAGTGGACACTTTGGAAGGGAGAGCCATGCTGCAGGAAGACCTGGATAGGCTGGAAGAGGGGGCTAGCAAGAACTTTATGAAGTTCAACAAAGACAAATGTAAGGTCTTGCACCTAGGTAAACACAATCCAAGAGAGCAGCACAGGCTGGGATCTACTTGGCTGGGGAACAGCTCTGTGGAAAGGGACCTGGAGGTCCAGGTAGACAACAAGCTCAATATGAGTGAACAGTGTGCAGCTGCAGCAAAGCTGGGTTACATCAACAAGGGCATCACCAGCAGAGATA
Source organism: Strigops habroptila (assembly GCF_004027225.2). NCBI lineage: Eukaryota > Metazoa > Chordata > Aves > Psittaciformes > Psittacidae > Strigops > Strigops habroptila. The sequence goes on from NC_044301.2 coordinate 14,364,159, forward strand.
AAGAAGTCATTATCCTACTCTACACTGCCCTTGTCAGGCCACACCTGGAATACTGTATTCAGGTTTGGTCCCTGCTATACAAAAAAGATGCGGATGTGCTGGAGAGAAAGGCCACAAAGATGATCAAAGGACTGGGAAGCCTGACATATGAGGAAGGGCTGAGAGAACTGGGTTTGTTCAGCCTAGAGAAAAGGCGGCTCAGGGGATACCTTATCATCATGTTCTAGTATTTAAAGGGTGACTACAAAGAAGATGGAGACTCCCTTTTTACAAGGAGTCACATGGAAAAGACAAGGGGTAATAGGCAGAAGTTACTCCTAGGAAGATTCCGACTGGACACAAGAGGAATATTTTTCACAATGAGAACAGTCATTGCAATAATCTCCCCAGGGAAGTCGTGGATTCCCCAACACTGGGCACTTTTAAGATTCATCTGAACGGGGTGCTGGGACATCCAGTCTAGGTCATGCTTTGTCAAGAAAGGTTGGATCAGATGATCCTTGAGGTCCCTTCCAACCTAGGATTCTATGATTCTATGATTGATGAGTACTTTAGGTGTTTTCAGGTTTTTTGATTCATCATTGCTTTTCTTTCCTCTGAATTTTGAGAAAGAGTAAGTGGAACAGGACACAACTCTTACCTCATCTGGCCAATTACTGGTAATTTGTACTTATCAATAACTGCAGATTCATATCTCTTGATTTACATATTTGGAAGGCTATTTGTTAGATGTCAGTGAGTGTTAAGGGGAGATCAGAAGTATGTTTCATTTTGGGGAAAAAAAAATCAAACCCAACAAAGCAACACCTTAAAGGTAGAAGGGGGGGGGAACTGCAGTTGGAGTAAAGGGGAAAGAGTTGAAAAGAAGCAGAAAGTGACAGGTAGTCCTGATGTGATGGTGTGTTCAGAGAGTCCCTTCCAGGATCTTTCATGGTGCTAGCCTGGAGTCAGGGAAGGAGGGCCTGACAGGATGCAGCTGTACAGACTTCACCTGCATTTGACACCAAGACACTTGCTGGGGGGATTTCTAAAGAAGATTTTGTTACTGTCCTACCTTTTGCTTTCCCAAATATCTTACATGATATGGTTTGGGATCATCAGTTTTGGAGGCTGGTGTTCTCACCAGGCTGGATTTCTCCAGCCAGCCTCATTCAGGACATCTCAGGCCCATCCTGAAGGACCTATCTTTAACATTATGGTTATCTAGTTGTCTTCTCTCACACAGTCCTCATGCAGCTGTAACAAGACTGCAAAGTGATGTGAATTGTTAGGAGTAGAGGTGATTCAAGAGCTCTCCATTAGAACTTCTTGCCCACTTTACTCCAGGTAGGTTACCTCAGCACTCCTCTAGGCTCTGTTGGTCACTTTAAGCTGGATTCAAACAAATAATGCATGGTTGTAAGCTTCCTAACAAGTGTGAAATATTCCAAGGTCCCCTGCACTTTCCTCCATTTTACAGAGAAGTTTTCTAATGCAAGAAGACAGAAACAGACACTGTTCTCTGATACTTCATGCAAAAGAGGTGATGAAACCAAGGCTGGATTTAAACCATGGCAGCCTTGTTAAGTAATGGCCTGATAATTCAGGAATTTAGTGAGAATAACTTCTGCTAGTTCAGAGGTATCAACTAGTGTGGAGTAAGGCAGGAGACAGTAATAAGCATTGTTCTTTTTCTTAGACTTTGCAAATGAGAGGAGACTAAAAGTTGTACCATCTGCACCCCAGCTCCACTCTCCCAAATAACAAGTTCACACCTTTCTTCTGTTGATCAGAGATAACACTCATGATTTTGCAGCTCCCCTCCTAGAAATATGCAGTTTTGTTTGATCCATTGCACACTTCTCTTCAACATGAACCCCAAGCTACCTAATGAATTTGGCACTGGGAGAGACTGTGTTAACTAAAAGGTGTATACTTTTCAGAAAACTATGTGCTCTCACTCTTGCATTGAAAAAAGTAGGTTTTCCTGTCTTTCTGCATAATTTAGCTCTGCCTCAGTTTCCCTATGTATAATAAGGCTGTTGCCCAGCAATAGGGCACAGTGGAGGATTCTGCTAGGGAAGCAGAACATTTTGAGACAGAACAAATCCTGATGTTGTCTCAGGTCTAAATTGTGTCTAGCATGCTATGGGTGTTGGTTTGTAGCATGCTAGTTTAAGAGTAGGTCTGATTTGGGTGAGATCACAGGTCCATCTATCCTAATAGTCCATTTTTAAAAACAGTTGTAGGTGACTGGGGACATAATATAAGAATAGGCAATGATTTTCCCCCTGAAATTAATGTTGTACGGTCTTCCTGCTCTGAAGTCATTGTGCTCAGTAGATACTGATAGACCTGTGAATTTGTTTAGTCTGTCTTTCTGAAGTTTGTTGCTGTTGTTGGTTGCCTCAGCATCTCCTGCAACAAGTCAGTTAATTCTGTACCACTTGAGAAAAAAAAAAAAGCCCTTGCTTTCAGCATGCTTGTCTGCTCACTTCATTAGCTTCAAGTATTCAGAGCAGGTGGTGACACTTTTTTCTTCAGCCCTCCAATTCCAGCTAGGGTCTCATTGTACAAGATGTCAAGAGAGGAGGAAAAGGAGTTGTTGGGCATGAATAACTGAGTCATCTTCATGTTGGCAAGGAGGGGACTGGCTGGGGACTGGAGAGGGGAGTGCAAGTGCTCAGTCACATCAATGCAGCTTCAGCACTAGGGAAGGGAGGATGCAGGGAGTCTGAAGAAGCTCATTATGACTGATAAATAGAGGGCTCCTGTTGTCAGCAATGTCATTGGGTTCAGCTTTTCTTACAGTCCCCTCTTTCCAGCTGTGTAATTAATTAATGGATTGGAAGTGCTTAGTTTCCAGTGATGTAGGGGTTGACCTTGCACCTTCCCGTGCCTGTCTGGGATTGTTGTCAGTGAGTCCAGCTTTCATGAAAGGTATCTCCCTCTCTAACCATCTCTGCATCAGCCCCCAATGTTAGCGATAGGGGATCCTGTACTTTTCTCTATGTGCTTTTTTCCATAGTGCTAAGTAAAAGCAAGCAGCATCCTTCTTTTATTTGCTAGCATTTTCATGCTAACTTTGCACCAGGATAAATGTCGGCACAAGGTGCCTGTCCCCACTATGAGCCAAAGGGTAGAATTAAGATCACTGCCATTTCATCTTCTGGGAGGAGGGATAATCATATCATCAGATTTCAGACTGCTCAAAATTATGCACGCCATCCAAACCAGCTGTTAGAATCATGGAATCAGAATAGTTAGGGTTGGAAAGGACCTTAAGATCATCTAGTTCCAACCCCCCTGCCATGGGCAGGGACACCTTGCACTAGACCATGTCACCAAGGCTCTGTCCAACCTGGCCTTGAACACTACCAGGGATGGAGCATTTATCACTTCTTTGGGCAACCTGTTCCAGTGCCTCACCACCCTCACAGTAAAGAACTTCTTCCTTATATCTAACCTGAACTTACCCTGTTTAAGTTTAAACCCATTATCCCTTCTCCTACCACTAAAAACAACATGGTGAGGGACATGTCCTTTCATGAGAGGCTCATGATCAGAGAGGACCCCAAGTGAGTTGTGGAGGGGAGATGAGCAGGCACCTATCCCCGTGCTGGAGCTAGCATCATCTGTCTTTTCATAGAAACATAGAATAGTTAGGGTTGGAAAGGACCTTAAGATCATCTAGTTCCAATCCCCCTGCCATGGACAGGGACACCTCACACTAAACCATGTCTCCATGCAACAAGCACAGCAGCTACTCAAACCCTGACCACAACAGACAATGCAGCTACTCCAACTCCAAGCACCACAGCTGGAGTCCCCTTCAGATACTGGAAGGCTGCTATGAGGTCTCCACGCAGCCTTCTCTTCTCCAGGCTGAACAGCCCCAACTTTCTCAGCCTGTCTTCATATGGGAGGTGCTCCAACCCTCTTATCATCCTCGTGGCCCTCCTCTGGACTTGCTCCAACAGCTCCATGTCCTTTTTATGTTGAGGACACCAGAATTGTACATAGTACTCCAAGTGAGGTCTCATGAGAGCAGAGTAGAGGGGCAAGATCACCTCCTTCGACCTGCTGGTCACGCTTCTTTTGATGCAGCCCAGGATACGGTTGGCTTTCTGGGCTGTGAGTGCACACTGCTAGCTCATATTAAATTTCTCATCAACCAACACCCCCAAGTCCTTCTCTGCAGGGCTGCTCTGAATCTCTTTTCCACCCAACCTGTAGCTGTGCCTGGGATTGCCTGGACCCAGGTGTAGGACCTTGTGCTATGCCTTTTTTACTATGCCTTCGCTAAAAAACCCAAAGATTTAAGCAAAGCAGAATAGTGGAACACACATCCTTGGGCTACACAACAGTGAATTTTCTGGCAAGAGCAAAGTTTTTAACAGCTAAAGTAGCCTTCACTGCTTCCCTCAGGAGCCTACTGCTTCATGTCATTGCCCTGAGTCTTGCCCTAGGTATTCATCCTGCATTTTTCCCTTTTTTAATGCCAATGCATTATTCCTTGCACTCTCTTTCTGGTGACATTTGTGTGGCTGGGCTCCACCATCCTAGTGCTTCTCTCCTCCAGTACAAAATCCCTCTTCACCTATCTGAAAGATAGTTACATGTTATTTCCATGTCCCCAGCTCCTGACAGATGAGGAAATTGGACACTACATGTCCATGCTAAGCCTGTGACAGAACTGCAGGTTCAGATGTTCTAATGCCAGCCCTGATTTCACTGATCCTGAAGTCAATTTATTTAACCCAAACAGAATTCCCTTATCAACCTTGCCACTTTATCCCTTCCTTATTCCCCATTCCTTGCTTCACCCCACTTTCTATGTCCCTTTTCCTCTTTCCAGAGTATCCTGGAGTGTTTTGTTCCAGCTGCCCTATATCAGCCATCTTCTACAGCAATCCACAAAAAACTTTTACAATAAAACCTTCAGAATAAAGTCTCTCTCTCCACACAGGTGTCTCGACACACTCCCTTGGGTGGGGGAGGTAGAAGAGAGAGGGCAAAAACCATTTTTGACAGACATCAGTCACGTCACTTTATTTATGGTTGGAGGGCAGTTAAATGCTGGCAACGAAAATAACTTATCTTTGTGCAGCAAAAGGAATAGAGCCCAGTTTCCAGTGTTATCCAATCTCCCTCATTTCTCTCATCACATCCTTTCTGTGGATTCTACAATGTCTAATATAAAGAGGTGAAAATGCTTCAGCTTTCTCTCAAAAGAGGTTTACAAAGCTTTCCTTCACTCAGCTGTTTCACCTCATAAACATCTATGGAAAGTAATGTCTTTTTTTGTCTTGAAGAATTTTCTTTCTTTCACTTTGTCAAATTTCTTTAAAATTGCCCAGTTGCTATCAGAATGGGACAAGGGGATAGGTAATAAACAGCATGGCTCTGTAAGCCCTGTTTCCTTAGGAAAACTGGGTAGAACAGGATGTTCAGGATTGAACCTGGTCCTGCGGTGGGCTTGTTCACTGCCTTTGTTTATCCCTTGTATGGAGGGAAGATGGCAGATGTTGCCCTTGGAAGTGATCGTGGTGATTGTGTGTCCTGGACAGATTCATTCTGTCTGGATATGCTGAGGGCAACAGGACAAATTATTGCAGCCTTTGTCTTCAGGTCCTTTTTTAAAGTCATAACATCTCTGTTGTCTTGCTAGAGTAAGGTCTTGCTGAGGAACAGAAACTCACTGCACTCATTTTATTCCTTTGCTATCATACAGTGCGTGAATATAGCAGGAGGGAGACCAGTCAGGGCCATCTATACAATGAACAGCTGTATAATCTTTCCATTCCCACTTTTCCAACTGCACTTTCACCTCTTTTTGTCTCCTTCCATCCCCAGTCACTCAGCCTTTCTTTCTTGCCTCTCTCTGGTGTTTGTCAATAAATATTCAATTAAAGTTTTTCTATTATAAAGAAGATCTATGGGTGTCAGATAAGAACATCTTCACAGGATGAATGGTGCTGCTAAGTCTTGTGGCTAATTCTATGCAGATGCAGAAAGTCTGCTGGAAGTGACTTTTGTTGCATTAAGAGTTGTTCTGGGTTCAACTGTAACAGTTATTTTTCTCCTTCTTAGTCAACCTGGTGTGCCCTGGTTCTCCAGGATATAGAAATTTGGCAGAAAATAACCCCCCTTGCATTCCAGCCAGTCCTCAGAGATCAGAGGGGCTGGGGGTGGCTGGGCTTAATTTCTGATTATAACCAATTCGACACTATAAGTCTGGTCGTGTTCAATCACGACTATGGATTCATGAATAGTGAACTAGCCAAAGGGATATTCCATACCACAGAGCATCATGCTTGGTGTATAAACTGGGGGGAGTTAGCCAGAAGGGGCCATTTGCTGCTCGGGGATGGGCTGGGTATCAGTCAGCAGGTGGTGAACAATTTTATTGTGCATCACCCGTTTTCTGAATTTTCATTTATTTTTTCTATTGTTCCCTATTATTATTATCAGTATTGTTATTGTTGGTATTATTTCTATTATATTTTACTTAATTTTAATTATTAAACTGTTATTATCTCAACCTGTGGGTTTTACCTTCTTCCAATTCTCCTCCTCATCCTGCTGGGAGGGGGGAGTGAGCAGCTGCATGGTACTCAGTTTCTGGATGATCTTAAACCACAACATTTCCCCACTTGCGAACAGGAGGATGTAGCTGCTTTTTGCAAATATGGATGGATAGCACAAGTAAGCACAAATTCTGTAACTGATGTAAAAGCAAAACTTTCTTTGATTCAACTAAACTTTTCTCACATACAGCAATATCTTGATCCTGGCCCAGGTGAAAGCTGCATTCATTAGAGTCACATTAGAGTTGTGGTAAATGGCTCTATGTCCAGTTGGAAACCTGTAACAAGTGGTGTCCCTCAGGGGTCGGTGTTGGGACCGGTCCTGTTCAACATCTTTGTTGGCGACATGGACAGTGGGATTGAGTGCGCCCTCAGCAAGTTTACTGACGACACCAAGCTGTGTGGTTCGGTTGATACACTGGAGGGAAGGGATGCCATCCAGAGGGACCTTGACATGATTGTGAGGTGGGCTGATGCCAACCTTATGAAGTTTAACCAAGCCAAGTGTAAGGTCCTACACCTGGGTGGGGGCAATCCCAGGCACAGCTACAGGCTGGGTAGAGAAGAGATTCAGAGCAGCCCTGCAGAGAAGGACTTGGGGGTGTTGGTTGATGAGAAGCTTAACATGAGCCGGCAGTGTGTGCTTGCAGCCCAGAAAGCCAACCGTATCCTGGGCTGCATCAAAAGAATCATGACCAGCAGGTCGAAGGAGGTGATCTTGCCCCTCTACTCTGCTCTCGTGAGACCTCACTTGGAGTGCTGTGTACAGTTCTGGTGTCCTCAACATAAGAAGGACATGGAGCTGTTGGAGCAAGTCCAGAGGAGATGCAAAGGTTCCAGTCAGAGAACAGCAGAATTTGCTGCTATATTGAATAAACAAATAAGCATATGCCTTCCCCCCCCCCCCAGGAAAAAGCCTGCCATCTCCTTCAGATTATGTCAATTTGACATTGTACATTTGCAAGGTACACACAGGAATACTGATACACCAAACCTGGTACTCATTCTGTTTTGAGTGGTTTTCCACACATCTAATTAACTGCCAGTTAATTGTTGTTCAGCATCTTTACCATATTCTATATTTAAATTTTGAATAAGAAACTATGAGATTTTATTTAATCACTCCCTCGTCCCACCTTTTCTTACTAGAACTTCCATTACAGTCTGTCTATACATTTGAGCTAATTAGCATGGGCTTCTGTTACAGTCAGTAACAGTGGTGTTAAAGGTTCCTGTGTGTTTAGAGATTAGTGATGGTGCAGTTGCCTCTGCATATGAAAAATTATGTAGACATGTCCTAGGTACTTCTTTGGCTTCAGCTTTACCAGAAGGGGTTGAAGTTGGTTTTTTTAAGTGCCCCTCCTTTTGGAAAGATATAAATCAGACTGTGGTGACAGTGTAATCATCATTTTAGTGTTCAACCCTGCACCCACTGCCAGGTCAAGGATTCCTGCTGTGAAGAATATTTAATCTCCAGCAGTCTTCTTCATACCTGTAAGTAGTAGTGTGATGAAAAGCTCCTCCTGACCTGAGTGTTATGCAAATGACCTAGGGGAAATATGTTCTTACAAGATTTCTAGCTCAGTGAGAACAAAACATTTATTTTTGTACAAAGTAAGCGTCACAACTTTACAGATGTTCAGTTTTTCAAGCTGTCTCTGATTTTTACCCATGTTAAAAAAAAAAAAGCATGAAATATGTGTGTGTCCATCTATGTCCAGCTAGACCATGTGATGTTAAAGTGCCTGACTTCAGCACTTGACATTTATTCACAATTGCTGAAGAAAATAATTTTATCTGAGCACTTTGGGGGGTTACCTGTCAACTGTTCTACTGTTTTCTTTAAATTCTGGGTTTGGTTTTCTCACATGGAGGTGTGTGGTTAATGCAATCACCTGTTCTGCTCTTCATCATGTGGTTGTGTAATTTATAAGATCATTGCTGTAAATCTATACTAAAAACTATGCAGGCCATTGGTGCTAAAGACCCACTGAAAGTGAGTAACAAACATTTTTTAAAAGCCTACTGGAACACGTTGCCCAAGGAAGTTGTGAATGCTCCATCCCTGACGGTGTTCAAGGCCAGGTTGGACGGAGTCTTGGGTGACATGGTTTAGTGTGTGGTGTCCCTGCCCATGGCAGGGGGGTTGGAACTAGATGATCTTAAGGTCTTTTCCAACCCTAACTATTCTATGATTCTATGGATATACCTTATATAGCTTAACATGCTAAGGGAAGTTGACTTAACCTTTTAAGTAAAATATAAAGGGATTCCTTTGTTTCTAAGTAAGTGTGATGATCTGGAATAAAAGGGAAATTGTGTGGAGAGGCTCATCATGAGTCCAATAACATGGCTGTGGACAGCCACATTCAGGAGATATCTACAATCTCAACATTCCTGAAAAAAAAGATCTGGGAGGATAGATTAGATGATGTAGGATGTGATTTTTATAGAATCATAGAATGGTTAGGGTTGGAAAGGACCTTAAAGCATAGGAAAATAGAAAGCAAATTAGAAAAGAGCACATATAGTCCTCTCATTATTGTTCAAGAAAAATGTGGTTTTTCCCCCACAAAAAATTAGTAATGATATTAAGGATTTCTTTTTACAAAAGAAGGGAGAAAGGATGATCTCAAAATTATCTTCTTTGAAACCAAAAAATTTCAAAAAAATCTTTAAGTGAAGCGAAACTTCTTGTACAAAGAGAAACCTGATGGGAAAAAAAAAAATCTAAACTTTCAGGAAAATAAGGAAGCTCTTCTATTTCTGAAGGTTTATGCTAACATAAATAAGCTTACTGCAGTGTCTATCACATCTATTAGCATTCTGATGCTGGTTGTTTCTAGAAACAGCACAAATTGTTCAGATTTTCATAGAAGATGAAAATAAAATAAGGCAGTGGTGTGTGCTATGAAATAGGGGGCAGAAGTCTAGGTGTGTGCATATCTGCATTGGGAAGAGGCAGAAAGATCAGGGAGGGGTTTAGAAATTAGTTTGCTTTTATTCTATCAATCACTTGCCCAGCATCTTTCTTAGTGCTTCAGAAAGGTTTCAATTAAAAAAAAAAAAAGCATAATAAAATACAGACTCACAAGAAAAATTTAAATTACCATCCCAGTACAAGCCGATAAATAAAAGATTCAGCTAGTGAAACACCCAAAAAATACATTTTTAAAAGGCTTATAAACTGATTAAGAAAGTTGACTTTGTGTATATTGATAGTGCAGAGTACATTTTTTCCTACAAAGAGTAGACAGGCAAGGAATGGTATACCAAGGGTAACCCACACTAGTTTTGTGAGGCTATAAAACCAGCCATCCCAACAGGTTGTTCTTAATAGACTGTCATTAAATCGTAGAGTTATAGAATGGTTCGGTTGGAAGGCACCTTAAAGATCATCTAGTTCCAACCTCCTGGCCATAGGCAGGGACACCTTCCACTAGACCAGGTTGCTCAAAGCCCTATCGACCTTGGCCTTAAACACTTTCGGGGATGGGGCATCCACAACTTCTCTGGGCCATTCCCCCTTGTCCTGTCATTACATGCCCTTGTAAAAAGTCCCTCTCCAGCTTTCTTGTAGGCCTCCTTTAGGTATTAGAAAGCTGCTCTAAGGTCTCCCTGGAGCCTTCTCTTCTCCAGGCTGAATAAGCCCAACTCTCTCAGCCTGTCTTCATAGGAGAGGTGCTCCAGATCATCTTCATGGCCCTCCTCTGGACTTACTCAAGGAGGTCCACAACCCTCTTGTGTTGGGGGCCCCAGAGTATATGTTCCTTTTCTTTCTTCTTCCTCTTCAGCGTATAGCTCACCTATCTGCAAAATAAAATAGAATTTATTCTGTAAGCTATGCACGTGTGAACCTGGAATTCCTCTGACTTTGTGTGTGATGATTAGATTTTCAGATGTCTAAAAAGTTGCATGCAGTGGCTGAATCTTTGCTTGTGGCCAAGATGTTCATTATGACTCTCACTATTGTGGATTCTCTGGTGTCTAATTAGAGTGAACTACTAACATAACTCATACTAACATAACTCTTCCCCTCAGCGACACTGTGTTGTGGTTTAAGCCCAGCCAGTAACTCAGCATCACGCAGCCACTTGCTCACTCTCCCCCTTCTTCCCCCCCCACTCCCGGAGGGATGGGGAGGAGAACTGAAAGAATGTAAATCCCATGGGCTGAGAAAAGAACAGTCCAGTAACTAAGGTATAATACAAGACCACTACTACTACCACTAATAATAATAATGATAAGGGAAATAATAAAAAGGGGAGAGAATGTAAAACTTAAAGGGAAAAAGGAAAAGAAAACAATAAACACAAGAGATGCACAATACAATTGCTCACCACCTGCCAACTGAGACCCAGCCTGACCCGAGCAGCGATCTGGGCCTTCTGAGTAACTCCCCCCCAGTTTATATACTGGACATGATGTGCTGTGGTATGGAATACCCCTTTGGCTAGTTTGGGTCAGGTGTCCTGTCTCTGCTTCCTCCCGGCTTCCCGTGCCCCTCCTCACTGGCAGAGCATGAGACTGAAAAAGTCCTTGATCATAGTAAACATTACTTAGCAGAACTAAAAACATTGGTGTGTTATCAGCATTGTTCTCAGACTAAAGTCAAAAACACAGCACTGCACCAGGTACTAAGAAGGAGAAAAATAACTGTTACAGCTGAACCCAGGACATGCTGCTAACTTGTATTTCATTGTTTGATGCTTTTTTTTTTTTTCTATCCTGATGTACTGTCAGCTGAACTATGCAATAATGTAATTGGGAAAGTGTCATAGACTATCACACACACAACTTCATCACATCAGCTTAATTTATTTAGAAAACCAAACTCTACTTACTAAAAACAATCTCTAGCACTCATTTCAAACTACAGTTGTGTCCAAGAACCAAAGATTTTATTCCATCTTGGCTTTAAATCTGTCTCATGTTTTAGGGAAGATTGATTAGGCATTTTAAAATCCTTTAAAATGAACATGTTGCATTTTTAATGAACAATAAGGATAGCATTAAAGTATATTAGAGTGTTTATTGATACCGTTATCAAAAACTGTCACATACCACCAATATAAAAGTACTACTTGTATACATAGGTGGGAAAGGGTTAAGTAAGCTGTCAGTATCTGTCTTTATCCCCCTTCTTAAATTCTTGCTCCAATCTTGCTGTGGTGATGAGTGTAGGCTCTGTATTACTAAAAATGAAATTTTTGGGAATCACAGCAATGCAGTGAATGTTACTGACTATACAAATAATACATCTCGGGAATCCCCTGAACTTAAAATGTCTGGAGTTTAAGAGAGTGTCCAGGGTAAATATAATCGTTATTACCTACATTTGCATTATACACCAGTTACTGGGGAGGGCTGATGAGAGAAACTTTAGCTGGATGGACCTATTATCTGATCCTGTAGAGCTGCTCTTATTCCTTAAAAATATCTAATAACATTTAGTATCATGAATCTCCTGTGATAGGAAAATGGCATCCATCACTATAGGAAATGAGCTGAAAGGAAACCTTGGGATGCTTCATGCCAAACACACACAGTAGAGCTGCATGCAGTGGGTATGTCCAGGATTGCTGAATGCCCCAAAATAAATGGCCCAGGTGCTCTAATCCAATGTGTCTACAATAATGTGGTAGAAAGAGATGTATATTGGAGATGTGATAGCCCTTCAAAACTCCTTATCTACATCCTCATTTACTTACGGGCTTTTGCTTATTCAATAGGAGCATGTGTTTTTGCTAAGTGATGTACAAAGGTCTAGCTCTTATCCAATTGCACTATAGCACACAACACACTTGCACACCAAAACACTCAGAATATGAAATGAGAGGCACAGAGTGGAGAATTTAAGCACAGGAATATTAAGTGACTCGCTCACAGGTATACGAGGAGTCTGTAGCTGAGCCAAGGACTAACCCCTGAATTCTAGCCCTACCTCTTGCTTTGTTTTCATGGTTTTATCTGGTCCTTCTTTCCCTGAGGGCAAAGAAATTTCCCAAGTCACTGCATTATTTTGTCAAGGGAGATAGATAGATAACTTTCCTGTTCCTCCTTCTCCCCGCCCTATTCGTCCCATTAGCCAATCCAATTATAGAAATTCAAATATCTTGCTAGAGCCACCCAAATTCAATTGCACAGATACTTCTGGGTAAATTTTGGCAGTGAATAGTTTGCTGGGTTTACCCAGACTTTTCTCTTTAATAAAATGCTCCCAGTTAGTCAGTACATCTGGGTATAGATTTTTCAGCTATCTCCCAGGACTTCTATACCACTTTGGACTGAACTGTTCAATCCTGTCCACTTCCTCATGATTGCATGGTAGCAGGGGAAGTCCTACCTTTCAAAGTGGGGACTCAGTGAGAAAATACTAAAATTGCATCTGATCAAAATATGTTCCCCATTCACTTAGAAAAATATAACATTCAATGTACAAGTAGATTTAAAAAATAAGGTATTTCATCTGAAAGCCGAAATTTTTAATTAGAAACTGTCAGAGCAAACCCTGGTGAGAGGTGGAATGAATCATACTTTCATTTACCTCTGTAGGTTCAACTCTGACTTTAGGTTGCATCTCTTGTCTCCTCTGCTTTAGAAGGAGTAGTTCATCACCAGACATGAAGTCTGTCTAGAGATCACTACCCTCAGAGGAGAAAGGATACCTCTGGCAATTGATCACTATCATCTCATGTGGCCACAGGGGAACAGACCTTTATCACAATATTTGGGCTCTTCTGTAAAAACTCTGGCATGCAAAACCAAACTAATATTTTCCTTGGGAGGCAAATTATTGTTTGTAGCATTTTATAGATTACCAAAATAATGGCTGGACAAGTTAAAGAACATACCACAATAATAGAGTGAAACAAACAAAAATGTAGTCCCTCAAAGAACAGTACCTCGTGAAATTTCTTTAGAGATCCCTGCACCAATAATCAAACCTCTACACACTTTAAAGATTTTGGGAAATGCAAACAGGCAACATTGGCCAAACTAACAAAATTTCCACTGTCTGGCAGTTATAAAATATTGACTAAAAATGTTTTGTTGTGTCTTTAAACCTTTTTGAAACTTAATGCAGAAAAATACTACCAGTATCCTCTCTCCCTGATCTCTGTGGTTGTATTCTTGACTTTACACAGCTCATCCAGTAAAATGAGACATGGAGCTAGCATTTGAAATGAGGCAGAGATGATCTCTCTCCTTCTTATTTTGGATAATACTTCTTCCTCTTCCTCTCAGTAAAACCTTGTATTATTCAAAGGGGATGTAAGAACAGTTGCCCCGCCAAGAAGCATGCACTTAAGATGTCTAAAACACAGAACGGTAACCATGTCCCCTGGTTCCCTTCCAAGCTGTTTTAGTTGCTAGACTTGTTTCATAAAGGAAATGGGTGCTAAATGTGAAAATACATGGAAGGGCACTTTTCAGGCTGCTTTAATGATTACAGACAGATAACACAAAATTGGTCATCTCTGAATTCAGTGACCGAAGTCGTTCTTCTCCCTTGTTTCTTCAAGGCTCAATAGAGCTGCTGTGAGTTGTTACATAGGTTTCTCAGTCCTGCCCAAGAAAAAGCTGGCTGCAGTAAATTTTTTTTTTTTATAGTTGTTCCTAGTCTATGAAACCAAAATTTTGACAGTTTAGGAAAAGGAGGGGAAGGGGGAGAATGGGATTAGATGTCATTTAGCTAGCAAGAACATAGAGATTTACAATTGTGAGGAGTTAAAAAAAATAAAAATCCCAGTGCTTCAGAGTCGATAAAAGCTTTAAGCTTCAATGTGTAAACCAAATTCTAATTAATGGAGTTTAGGAAGACATTGTCCTTATGTGGGGTCGTATTTGGAGGACAGTGGACATGTGATGAGCCAGCCATATGAGGGCCTCTTCTAAGCATGCAGCCGCATACCAAGAAGAAGATAAGAGGATGTGAACCAGCCATCAGAGAGCTTCTTCTAAACACGTAGCTGCATACCAAGAAGAAGATAAGAGGAAGAAAACATCTGCAGTCGGATACATGGGAAGAACACCAGGAATTAGGTGATCCAATAAGGACACTTACCGAGCCGTGTGATTGCCTCGTGCAAGAGGGCTTTTACCAATCAAAGGGCGCGTGACCACATGTAGAGATAGAAAACTCTGTATATAAAGGGATCGTGGGGACAATAAAGTGGCTTCTGCTTGATTCACATTGAATCGTGTAGGGTCCATTGTCGTCTCTCCTCATCCTTATAACTATGTTTTCCCCATAGCTGCCCACTGAAGGTGACCTGCCTGTTGCTGAGGAACAGATGGTATTGACCACTTTCTGAGCCAGGCTATTGAACTAGAACTGACTGTTGATCTGAAGTACTATATCTGTGCTTTATTAATCTAATATCTCATCTAAAATAATCCTAATGCATTTTTCTTGTGTGTCTCAAAAACTGCCAGGTGTATATATATAACATCTTTTTTAATAAACCCCTCAATCCCTTTTGAAAGTAGCCTTCTGGTTTGAGACACTCTCCCACCTTATCAATCCAGCTATAAAATGCTGGATAGTGATGTCATCTGTTACAGGCATGACATTTCCATTCAGAACAGCCAGCTGTCCAATATAGGGATCAATTATAAATGCTTCAATTAAGGAGGAAACTCTCCTACAGGTCAGGGGCCAAAAGGGAGGTGGTTTGCCCAGGAAAGGTGCAGGGTGACACACAAGTGTATTTCAATGCTTTAGAGTCAAGATGAGCCATCTGTGATGAGCTCTTTGAGGACACTGCAGAATATAGAAGAGCAATCATTCCTTGGACACAAGATACAGAGGAGATTCTGTGACTCGTACAGGCAGGTATAAATCGTTCCATAATTTTTATTTTTTTTCCCTCAAATTAAAGAGTTAGTGTTTTAAAGAAGACTATCATATTTAATAGTGCTGTCAACCTTGCAGTTTTGCTGGCCTGTTAATAAGAAATTCCCAAAATTACACTATTAAAGAGTCTTTTACCAGAGCTGAACAAAATCAGCCATTAGAGAGTCTTATCGAACTTGGGATGAAAGACTTCATGGTACAAAAACTGATAAGCTAAAGTCACCCCCAGAGTAACTGCAAGAGATTTGGGAAGCCACTCTACCATTTACCTTGACAGCAGTGGTGACAGAGAGGTAATTTTAACCCTTGTGAGCTGACATGGATGTTGAGGCAAACACAGATTGATGTTATTCTCAAAGTAAATAATTTCTATTCTATGTATTGGTCCTGTTTTGGTTTTGGTTTTCCTCTGGGCGACATCATCGTGTGAAGATACACAGAGTTGATAGGAAATATCCTCTCAAAACAGAGCAAGAAAAGCCTTGAGGAACTTGAGAGATAAAACTGTACTTATTTTTCCCCACTCTGATGAGAGATTTACCCTGCAATAAAAGGTATGTCATGAGCTCAGACAGACAAGTCCAAAGTAATGCCAAACTCATGCCAGAACAACTACGTGATCTGCATAGTCAGAATTGATTCAAAGAACTCGTTAAGAACTCGCCAACAAAGTTTTAAGTTGACAAGCAGGTATTCTTTATTGCGGCGCCAGGGAACATGGGGGATAGCTCCTCCTAGCGTGTCCCTCTCAAGCATCAAACAAACTGTGATGATATCGTTGTTAATCATACATATTCATTACATTATATGCATATTTATGAAGTTGCTTATACATGACATCACATTTCTAGAACATTCTTCCTGCATGCGCACTTTATTACGGTAGTGGTCTTTGGGACCCCTGGTGGTTGTTTCTTCATCATCTTCCTCTTCATCACCTTGTCCTTTGGCTGAACTTCAAGTTTTGAAAGTCCCATTGTCAAGCCAACTACCACTAGTGCAGTTCTGGCTGGTCATCGTGAAACATATTTACCCAAGATACTTTCTCACTGTCATCTAATACAATATCCTACTTTTTCAATGTCATCTATTACAAGGCCACAAAGCCTAACTGAATTTAACTATTTACAAAAGATTTGTATTTCCTTGTCTCAGAATCTACTTCCCATTTTGTGAGAAATTACTGCCTTAATAGATAACTTAGCTTTAATATTTGCTTTTAACAAACTATAGTGATGAGCTGGTGGGTGTTTGCCCTGTGTATAGTCAGCTTCTACTGTGTTTGTATATGCACTTTTGCTCTGTTCACCAGGCCATCTTGCAATAGAGAAAAAAGGAAAAATAAAAAAATCCCTCTCTCCTGATGGTCCAAAAAGCAACTCACAGCTATTTGGAGACAAAAGTGCTTGGGCTGTTATGTTTGTTAAATCATTCACTCTCAAACATAGATTCTTCTCCTTCAAACTCATCTGCTTCATTTTTTTTAATGTTGGTAATTTGAGTTTATGTGGAAAAAAAAAGTGCCTGTTGAGAGACGAGGATAATTGATTTCAACTTTCATGAGGTTGTCCCATGATGCCAGCTTTATTTTTTTATTCATCACAGTGTTCACCTGGTTAATTGTGCATTGAAAACAGTACCATTTGCACTGTTAACATTGGGCTCATCTGTTCTAACAGGGGAATATAGCTTACAAGGATGTAAAATGCCTTTCAGCTGAAACTTCCCATGGGAGCTCTGGTTCCAAAATAGATTATCCTCCCTGTAGTTTGAAGAATAAAAGGGTGAAAAAGAATTGCTTCCCCTTTGCAAAAACATAAAGCAACCCACAAATAGCAATAGTAAGTAGAAGAAAGTGAGACAGAAATAGAAAATTAGAGAACTCAGCTTTCCACATCAGCACCTGAGGAAGGAGACTGAGTGAAATTTCCACCTAGCCCAACTACCTTCATGCCTAGATGCACAAGGTTTTGAGCACCTTCCCTTCATTTTGGGAAATATTATTTGCTGCACAGCATTTAACAGGCGATATTGTGAATGGTAGACCTGTCACCAAAATCCGGGAAATAAATTGTCCAACCAGAATGATAGGTTAGAAAGCCAACATTACTTTATTACGGTACCAGGTGCATGGGGGATTGCTACCGCCATCGTGCACACCAAGAAGAGACAGTTTACAGCTTATATACCTTTATTATATACATATTCATCATAGTTCCGCAAAATGCAATTCTTGTTACTCACTGCATATGGTAACTTGCCGAAGTGAGTAGCTCCAGAGAGGACGCCTTCAGTACCAGAGCATGGGGAAAACACAGTGTCCAGGAGTCTCAATCCTGAACAACAACAACAACCACCAAGGGAGCCACAAGTCCTCGTCAGGACTTGCCCAGAAGAAGGCAGCTCTGCTGCCGTGAACACCTGACTCATAGGGTCAGGAGGGACGGCACCACCCCTGAGCTGATAAAACACTGCTCTTGGGTGCATGAGCGATCAGGGCATGGCGTGGCATGGCAGTTTGTGCAGGCAGAGTGAGCAGGCAGGTAGGTGAGCAGAGGCCCTCCTGCAGCAGGTGGCTGAGCTCTGGGAGTTTGTCAATAGACTAAGAAACATCAGGGAAGCTGATAAGGAGCTGGACTGCTGGCTCCAAGCCCAAACTGTGGAGGAGCCATAAGCATCTGCCCTAGCACAACCAGAAAAGAAGAAGGGAATCAATCCAGGAGGTTGGGAACTTGTCACAAAAAAAAAACAACACAAACAACAAAAAGAGGAAGAAGAGGACAAATAAAAGCAAGGGGCTTCCTCCAAAACCCAACATCCCCACTCAGAACCGCTTCACAGCTCTGCAGGGGGCTAATGAGGCAATACCCACCACACTGGAGGAACAACCAGTTGCTGCACCAATAAAGAGGATAAGTACTAGTGCATCCAGGAAAAAGTGGTAGGTCATAGTAGTAGCTGACTCTGAAAGGTACTTTGGCCTAACCCGCTCTCAAGGGAGGTGTATTGCCTACCAGGAGCTTGGATCAGAGATGTTGCTGAGAAGCTGCGTGTTCTAGTAAGTCCTACTGGCAATTACCCACTTCTAGTGGTGTCATGGTTTGAGCCCAGCCGGTAATTTGGAACCAAGCAGCCGCTCGCTCACTCCCCCCCTTCTTCCTCCCCCTGTTCCCGGAGGGATGGGGAGGAGAATCAAAAGAATGTAACTCCCACGGGTTGAGATAAGAGCAGTCCCGCAACTAAGGTATAATACAAAACCACTACTGCTACCACCAATGATAATAATGATTAGTGAAATAACAAGGGGAGAGGATACAATTGCTCACCACCCGCCCACCGATACCCAGCCCGACCCGAGCAGTGATCTGGGCCTTCCGGGTAACTCCCCCCGGTTTATATACTGGGCATGACGTGCCATGGTATGGAATACCCCTTTGGCCAGTTTGGGTCAGGTGTCCTGTCTCTGCTTCCTCCCGGCTTCCCCTCCTCCCTGGCAAAGCATGAGACTGAGAAAGTCCTTGGTTGGAATAAACATTACTTAGCAACAACTAAAAACATCAGTGTTATCAGTGTTGTTCCCAGGCTGAAAGTTAAAAAACACAGCACTGCACCAGCTACTAAGGAGGAGAAAAAATGACTGCTACAGCTGAACCCAGGACACCATCTCTCAGACAATGGACATTGGGGTCCCATCTCAGCTTCTCATACCAATCTTTGAGACAATGAACAGTAGAGTCCGATTTCAGTTCAGTCTCTCACAGGCTGGAAGCCCTACAGTAGTTGAAAGTCAGACGAACACAGAGGATAGTGGGAGTAAAAAAAAAAGGGGGTGTGTGTGGTTTGAAGCCCTAGCAAGGCTGTGCTACTTGGTACTAATCGGGTGGGGGGTGGTGGTGGGGGGGAGAGATACATAATAACATTTCTAATTCTTTCCCAAGCAGACCTTTTTTCCTCTAGGAAGGCCTGCAGGGACACTCATTCCTCTCGCCTTGGCTGCACCCATGCCTGGAGGCTGATGGCTAGTCTCCACAGCCAGAACAGCTTCACAGAACTGCCTCAGGGAGGGCATCATGCTGCTGTGCCAGTGAAGCTGCTTGCCCCAAACCTCTGCCATAGTGAGGCTGCAGGGAGCTGGCATCCACAGCACAGGTCTCAGAGGCAGGGAGGAGAGAGCTGGTGGCTATTTCTGCCCCATTTATGCCCATCATCTCCCCACAATGAAGGTTTACCTAAGAGGGGATAGCATGTGCCCACACAGGGCGCATAAAGGGGGCGGACATCTGGATGCCTCTTCTTCTCAAGTTGTATTGTTTTGAGCAATGTAACCAGGTAAATGCCTCGATAGCCTAGATCATACAGCCAAGATAGCATTACTAATTTGGTTATGTCACTGTGACATTATTAAGCCACTAAAACATCCTTTAGATACCTCGCTGAATCCTGAACTGGCACTACTTTTCCTTCCCAAAGACAGGCTAAGGGTTCTTTCTCCCTATTCTATTGTTCTACACCACTATTACTTTACATAGTAAAGTGTAAATCAGGATGTGAGGGTCTTTCTGAGACAGGATTTCTTCTCTAAGGCCTCATGCAGAGCTGTCTCTTCATATCACATGACTAATTGATATTGGGCTGTTAGTGTTAGAGAGGCCTTCCTCTTCTAGTTATGCAGAGGAATCATTTTATTGGGATCTCAGCTCCCCAGGCATCTCCCATTTGCTCTGTTTCCTCTGCTTTGCATCTATGTTTTGGACCAGAAGCAGCACAGGGTCTGGGATTCCATGTAAGGACTTGAATATTCCTACATTTGGGGTGGGGGGTTGCAGCCTAAACAATTCACTTCATCTTCATTAGTTCCCTATGGCTTTTTGCATGGTACTTTGGTATGTTTTCCCTGTGTTTGAGTATTTGTCTTGTCTTGCCCATCTCGTGTTCACCCTTTACTGCCTTCTTACTTATGGCATGGTCTGTCCTTTAGCAGAGGCACTGACATGCTCCCTCTGCTCAATTTCAGTTAGCATTCATGACACATTTCAGAAAACTATCTATCATCTCTTGTAAACTGGTGCCACTTCATTACATTTGATTGGGATTGGGCAGGACATTCAAGGCAGGCTCAGGTGAAGGTGAGAGAACAAAGGCATGCACACAGCAGATGGACAGATCATGCTGCTTTTCTATATGGACTATGGATAACCTCACCCCAAAGTGTTTACGGTTTTTCTGTACAGGCAAAAGTCTGTGTTACTGCTTGAGGGCAAGAGCTTAGTTCCATTGAAAGGTGGCAGTGGCTGAGTCCTCTAGGGGAAGACATGCTATGGCCATTCCATGGCATTATCTCTGCTTCTCTGGGCAAAATCAGATCACTGAATTGACAGAAATTATTAGCCCAATGGAAGAAAAAAAAAAAAAAGATGGAATAGCTTTTTACTGGACTAACAGTTTGAACCATCTCTCTCTCTTAAAAGCACTAAAACTGGTTTAGGGCAGGGACGTTGGTGGGGGTGTTGGTACTGGTCTTGCCATGACCTGTGGCAGCAGGAAGCTGTTAGGCTGAGCCCCAGTGCCCAGCTGAACCCTAAAACACAGAGAGGTTCAAGCACCAAAAGGAAAGAAAAAGAACAACACTGTGGCACAGACTGCAATGAAAAATAGTGCTTGAGTACACAGAAAGCCTCACTCCTGCACTCTTTTCTGCCTTTAATCTTTTAGAAGCTTTATGTTTAAGGAAATGCAGTGCTGAAATGATCTCTGACTGAAGCACAGTGCAAATATGAAACAACAATGACTGGTATTAAAATTAATATGGTAAAAGCATGCAGGAAGTAATCCAAGAGGGAATAATCTCACATCAATTAGTTGGACCCCCAATGTGGCAACTTATTAGTTCTTTTATTAAAAAAAAAAAAAGAAAAAAGAAAAAAATGAGATTCCCTTAGCTAATTTGAGGAAGAAATAATTTAATAATAGTAACAATTATAAATATAGTGGTAGGAGTAATAAAAATAAGACTACTAAGATGACTTTTAATAAAAAGGAAAATATTTTCTTCACACAGTCCTTCAAACAGTACTGCATATAAACCAGCAATATTTGTACTTTTCCATCTCTTTGTCCACTGGCAACCACCAGAAAAACACCTGCCTTCCCTGACCATAATAAAGGGAAAGTAAGCTGGGGCTGAATTTTTCTGTGTCGTCCCCCCCAATGCTGACAGGATCAGGCTGACTGTTACCTCTCCGTGGCTGTGCCTGCCACCCACCCCCCCCACCCCCCCCCCCCCGCTGCAGTGAGAATCTGCTCCAAGGTTTTGCCAGGCTCAGAGGTGAGACTGACTGGTTTGTAGTTCCTGGGTCTTCCATTTTCCCCTTCTTGAAAATGGGGGTTAATATTTCCCTTTTTCCAGTCATCGGGAACTTAACCTGACTGCCATGATTTTTCAAATATGATAGACAGTGGTTTAGCAATTTCATTCGCCAGCTCCTTCTGGACCCGCAGATGGATTTCATCAGGTCCCATGGACTTGTGCACATTCATGTTCTTAAGATGATCTCGAACCTGATCCTCTCCTGTGATGGGCTTAAGGTCTTCATTCTCACAGTCCCTTCATCTGCCTTCCAAGACTTGAGCAGCAGGGTGAAGACTGAGGCAAAGAAGTCATTGAGAACCTCAGCCTTCACCAAATCGAGGGTAGCTAGATCTCCCGTTTCCTTATGGAGAGGGTCCACATTATCCCTATTCTTTCTTTTGGTGGCAACATACCTATAGAAGCCCTTTCTGTTATCCTTGACATCCCTGGCCAGACTGAATTCTAACTGGGCCTTAGCTTTCCTGACCCTATCCATAGCTTCCTGGACAGTACCTCTGTATTCCTCCCAGGCCAAAAAGACAGTGATCACCAAGAACAAGCTGGGGTAAGTGCTGATATTGTTTGATCTGAGATTTGGTGCCTGTGTGTGTGCTGGAAGTGCAAAGTTTGTTTCTCAATCCAAAGGTAAGGTCAGAGAAGTGAAAGTATCCTGAGAGAGAGCGAGCTTCCTAGCTCTTTGGAAAAGCCCTGTTCATCTCAAAGAGGTGGTTTTTTCATCTTGCTGATGGGTCTCCGAGTTCTTTTGTGGCCAAATTGGAAGTGTGAACACATCTATAACAGAATGTTGATTTTACAGGTTTTGAGGAGAAGGGACCTTTAAACAGAAATGTGTTCTCAACTTTTGTTATCGCAGTGCTGGCATGCCACTTACTTAAAAAAATTAATAAACCCCCCTTTATTTCAGATTCTGCTTTGGTATATGAAACTGTCTCATTCTGTAACCACCTTGCCCCCCACCCCAAGTCATAAGAGCATGTATGCCTTAAAGAATTCTTACACAAAGAAGCACATGCAGAAATCAGATCAAGGTATTTCATAGTCATACTTTACAGAACCCTGAAGTAAAACTTCAGTCAACTTTCTTTGGCATAGTAATAATCATCAACCCAAGAGATCCCAAACTCTTACTTTCTGTTTTATGCTGTACAGAGCAGGTCTGCATTCTCCTTTTGGCTGCTTTTCTGAACTATGAATAATCTCAGCTGATGGGTGTTGCTTGCCCTGAGCAATGACAAGCCTTTGAACAAATTAAACAGGAGATAATTCATGCAGTAGCCCTTGGGCAAGTCCAGACAGGACAAGATGTATAAAAATGTGCTTTACGCTGCAGCTGGGGGGAATGGTCCTTCCTGGCGCCTCTGGCAGAAAGCACCAGGGGAGACTTGAGGTCAACCCCTTGGTTTTTGGAGTTGGGGATAGAGAGGATCCGAGGACCGCTATACGCCAACTGAAAAAGATACTAGCAGCTTATGAAGGGGTTCAAGCTGCTTCGGAAGTGATTGGTACTGAAGCACAGCTCCACCTGGCACCCCAGTTGCCTGTGCTGGGCTGGATGTTCAAAGGAAAGGTCTCCTCTGCACATAGAATCATAGAATCAGCTAGGTTGGAAAAGACCTTTAAGATCATCAAGTCCAACCATTACCCCAGGACTGCCAAGACCACCACTAAACCATATCACTGAGGGTCTCATCTACACAGTTTTTGAACACTTCCAGGGACGGTGATTACACCACTGCCCTGGGAAGCCTGTTACAATACCTGATTACTCTCTCTGTGAAGAAATATCCAGTCTAAACCTCCCCTGGCACAGCTTGAGGCTGTTACCTCTTGTCCCATCGCTTGTTACTTAGGAGAAGAGACCAACGCCCACCTCACTACGACCTCCTTTCAGGTAGTCGTAGAGAACAATGAGGTCCCCCCTGAGCCTTCTCTTCTCCAAACTAAACAACCCCTATTCCCTCAGCCATTCCTCATAAGACTTATTCTCCAGACCCTTCACCAGCTTCGTTGCCCTTCTCTGGACCCGCTCCAGCACCTCAATGTCTTTCTTGCACTGAGGGGCCCAGAAATGAACACAGTACTCCAGGCGCGGCCTCACCGGTGCTGAGTACAGGGGGATGATCACTTCCCTGGCCCTGCTGGCTATGCTGTTTCTGATACAGGCCAGGATGCCATTGGCCTTCATGGCTGGTGGGCACACTGCAGGCTCATGTTCAGCCAGTCATCAATCAGCACCCCCAGGTCCCTTTCTGCCAAGCAGGTTTCCAGCCACTTTTCCCTAAGCCTGTAGTGTTGCATGGGGTTGCTGTGACCCAAATGTAGGACCCAGCACTTTGCCTTATTGAACCTCATACCACTGGACACAGACCATTGATCCAGCCTGTCCGGATCCCTCTGCAGACTCTTCCTATCCTTCAGCAGATCAACACATGCAGCCAACTTAGCGTCGTCCACAAATTTACTGAGGGTGCACTCAATCCCCTCAACCAGATCATCAGTGAAGATATTAAACAACACTGGCGCTAACACCAAGCCCGGAGGGACACCACTAGTGACCGGTCGCCAACTAGATGTGATGCCATTTACCAACACATCATGCAACTGATGCTATGTGAAGTAAGTGGGTTGCACTAATCACACAATGAGCTCAAATAGGAGGAGATGGTGTGTGCTGAAGAAGCCCCACCGTATAATAAACTACCAGAAAGTGAGAAGCAATGTTCCTTGTTTACTAATGGGTCCCACCATACTGTGGGAAAGCATCAGAGATGGAAGGCGGATGTATGGAGTCCCCTACGACAAGTTGCAGAAAGTGCTGAAGGAGAAGGTGAGTCAAGTCAATTTGCAGAGGTGAAAGCCATCCAGCTGGCCTTAGACATTGCTGAACAAGAAAAATGGCCAGTACTTTATACTGACTCATGAGTGAGAAATGGTCTCTAGATTAAAACTTTTCTTGTAAAAGCTCAGGGTAGACAAAACAGTGAAGCAACTATTTATTTAACATTTTTGCAAAAAGGGGTGTCCTAGCAAGTAGGCACACACAGCAAAAGCAGAACTTTGAGATATATTTCCTATCCCGTATGCAAGTTCCCTCCCTTGTTTCCCCAGTGGTTGGGTACTCCAAGGTTTACAGCCTATCCAATGAGTATAATCTACATGATAAATGTCCTGCTTCTGTTTACATCTCCCCTTACTTGATTTTGCATGGCCCTTCCTCTTATTTATTTATCTCCTTTTATGGTTCGATTTAATAACTCTCTGGCAGACATGTGGTACCCCAACTTACTGTTGAACTACAGAACCAGTTTGCACTGGCTTAGTTTCATAGGTTGTACAAAGGTAGCATTCTTTTTAACCACAGAGTGTGACTGTCACCCAAAGATGACATTGTCTTTAACTACAGAGTGTGCCTGTTTAAGTCATGGTACTTCAAAACTTTTATTTCATTCCATTAGTAACTTATCCCCAGCCCCAATATTGCAAAGCCTTAATATTGATCTTAAAGCTCTAATATTGTGAAGCCTTAATATTGCAAAGCCCCATCCCCAAATATGCGAAAACAGCACTGTTTCTCTCACATCACAGATGGTGGCAAACGCCCTGTGGTGGCGGGTGCAGCAATGGAAGCAGAGGAAGTGGCAAAGCAGAGGTAAACCCAACTGGTGTCACGGTTTAAGCCCAGCCGATAAATCGGAACCACACAGCTGATTGCTCATTCCCCCGCTTCCTCCTCCCCCTGCTCCCGGAGGGATGGGGAGGAGAATCAGAAGAATGTAACTCCCATGGGTTGAGATAAGAGCAATCCAGTAACTAAGGTATAATAAAAAAAAACTACTACCACTAATAATAATAATGATAAGGGAAATAACAAGGGGAGAGAATAAAATTGTTCACCACCCGCCAATCGATAACGAGCCCGACCCGAGCAGCGATCTGGGCCTTCCCGTTAAATCCCTCCAGTTTATATAACGGGCATGATGTGCTGCGGTATGGAATACCCCTTTGGCTAGTTTGGGTCAGGTGTCCTGTCTCTGCTTCCTCCCGGCTTCCCCTCCTCCCTGGCAGAGCATGAGACTGAGAAAGTCCTTGGTCGGTGTCCTGGGTTCAGCTATAGCAGTCATTTTTCTCCTTCTTAGTAGCTGGTGCAGTGCTGTGTTTTTTAACTTTCAGCCTGGGAACAACACTGATAACACTGATGTTTTTAGTTGTTGCTAAGTAATGTTTATTCCAACCAAGGACTTTCTCAGTCTCATGCTTTGCCAGGGAGGAGGGGAAGCCGGGAGGAAGCAGAGACAGGACACCTGACCCAAACTAGCCAAAGGGGTATTCCATACCACAGCACGTCATGCCCAGTATATAAACCAGGGGGAGTTATCCGGAAGGCCCAGATCACTGCTCGGGTCGGGCTGGGTATCGGTCGGCGGGTGGTGAGCAATTGTATCCTCTCCCCTTGTTATTTCACTAATCATTATTATCATTGGTGGTAGCAGTAGTGGTTTGTATTATACCTTAGTTGTGGGACTGCTCTTATCTCAACCCGTGGGAGTTACATTCTTCCGATTCTCCTCCCCATCCCTCCGGGAGCGGGGGGAGGAAGGGGGGGAGTGAGCGAGCGGTTGTGTGGTTCTGAGTTAGTGGCTGGGCTCAAACCACGACAGTCGGAGTAAACATTACTTAGCAACAACTAAAAACAGTGGGGTTATCAGCATTGTTCCCAGGCGGAAAGTCAAAAACAGAGCACTGAACCAGCTACTAAGAAGGAGAAAAATGACTGCTATAGCTGAACCCAGGACAGTATTCACCCTTATTCCATACCATTCATGTCGTGCTCAGATCCCACATTTTTCAATATAGCATAACTTTTCTCTCATATATATATATACGCGAAAATCCACACACAAAGAGAGAGATATAATTCCTTAGTCCATGGACCAATCCCTACGAAGTTGCTGAATTCATCCAGTCCATGATGTCAGGCTCCATCTCTTGTAACAGTCTTTCAGGGCAGGAGGGACGGTGTGTAGTGTTGGCTTGTTGCTTGTCGATGACATCACCGAACTCATCTGGTCACTGCTGAGCTCATCTGATTTCATCAAAATTCATTCTATGTTGAGGTGATGATTGGAGGGAAGTCAGGGTCAGTTGGTGGTGACCTGAAGATATCTAGCTGGTGGGCTATAAAAGTGTTATAGAGCAGGCAACAGCATATAATTGAGTTCATTGGCTGTTTTCCCCCAAAATCAAATCCCCTTGAGGTACACATCGGACTTCCCCATCTTCCCACATTACTTACCAAGTATATCCAGGTCCCTGAGCAAAGCAACCCCACAAGTGGGTTTGCCTTTACCTGAAGCAGGAATAACCCAGACTGTCTTCCCCAACAAATTCTTTATGTGCACCACAGGAACTTTATCCCCCTCTACAGCACATAAAAGTTGTGACTGGGCTAGGCCAGCCCTGTTGGCAGATCCCCTACTGTTGACCAACCAGGTGGCTTCTGGTAAATGTGTATCCCAGTGTTTGAAAGTCCCACCACCCATTGCTCTCAGGGTAGTTTTTAACAGCCCATTGTACTGTTCGATTTTCCCAGAGGCTGGTGCATGGTAGGGGATGTGATATACCCACTCTATGCCATGCTCTTTGGCCCAAGTGTCTATAAGGCTGTTCCAGAAATGAGTCCCATTGTCTGACTCAATTCTCTCTGGGGTGCCGTGTAGCCACAAGACTTGTTTTTGAAGGCCCAGGAGAGTGTTCCGGGCAGTGACGTGGGGCAAAGCACATGTTTCCAGACATCCGGTGTTTGCTTCCACCATGGTAAGTAAGTATAAAGCACATGCCTTGGTGGGTCGGTGGGAGCCTGATACAGTCAATCTGCCAGGCCTCCCCATACTTGTACTTCAGCCATCGTCCTCCATACCAGAGAGGCTTTAACTGCTTGGCTTGCTTAAATGCAGCACGTTTCACATACATGAATAACCTGGGCAATAGTGTCCATTGTTAAGTCCACCCCTCGATCACGAGCCCATCTTTATGATGCATCTCTGCCTTGATGGCCTGAGGTGTCATGGGCCCACCGGGCTCAAAATAATTCACCCTTATGTTGCCAATCCAAGTCCATCTGAGCCACTTCAATCTTAGCAGCTTTATCCACTTGCCGGTTGTTCTGATGTTCCTCAGTGGCCCAACTCTTGCGTGCATTAGCATCTACATGGCATAACTTCACCACCAGGTTCTGCACCCAGGCAGCGATATCTTGCCACAGTGCAGCAGCCCAGATGGGTTTACCTCTGGGTTGCCAATTGTTCTGCTTCCATTGCTGCAACCACCCCCACAGGGCATTTGCCACCATCCACGAGTCAGTATAGAGATAAAGTACCAGCTATTTTTCTCATTCAGCAATGTCCAAGGCCAGCTGGATGGCTTTCACCTCTGCAAACTGACTCCATTCACCCTCTCCTTCAGCAGTTTCTGCAACTTGTCCCAGGGGACTCCACACAGCTGCCTTCCGTCTCTGATGCTTTCCCACAATATGGCAGGACCCATCAGTAAACAAAGCATATTGCTTCTCACTATTTGCTTCTCCTATTTGAGCTCGTTGTGTAATTAGTGCGGCCCACTTACTCCATGTAGCATCAGTTGCATGATGTGTAGAGGAGACTCTGCCTTTGAACATCCAGCCCAGCACAGGCAACCGGGGTGCCAGGAGGATCTCTGCTTCAGTTCCAATCACTTCTGAGGCAGCTCGAACCCCTTCATAGGCTGCCAGTATCTCTTTTTCCAGTGGGAGTGTAGCCGGCCTTGGATCCTCTATATCCTGACTCCAAAAGTCAAGGGGTCGACCTCGAGTCTCCCCTGGAGCTTTCTGCCAGAGGCTCCAGGTAGAACCATTCTCCCCGGCTGCCGTATAGAGCACATTTTTCACATCTGGCCCGGCCCGGACTGGTCCAAGGGCTACTTCGTGAACTATTTCTCGTTCAATTTGTTCAAAGGCTTGTTGTTGCTCAGGGCCCCATTTGAAATCATTCTTCTTCGGGTCACGTGGTAGAGAGGGCTTACAATCAGACTGTAATTTGGGATGTGCATTCTCCAGAACCCCACAACACCTAAGAAAGCTTGTGTTTCTTTCTTGTTAGTTGGTGGAGACATTGCTGTTATCTTGTTGACCACACCTGTGTGGATCTCGCAACATCCATCTTGCCATTTTCTTCCCAAAAATTGAATCTCCTGTGCAGGTCCCTTGACCTTATTCCGTTTTATGGCAAAACCGGCCTTGAGCAGGATTTGGATTATCTTCCTCCCTTTCTCAAAAACTTCTTCCGCTGTATCACCCCACACGATGATGTCATCAATGTATTGCAGGTGTTCTGGAGCTTGCCCCTGTTCCAGTGCAGTCTGGATCAGGCCATGGCAGATGGTAGGGCTGTGTTTCCACCCCTGGGGCAGTCCATTCCAAGTGTACTGAACACCCCTCCAAGTGAAAGTGAACTGTGGCCTGCACTCTGCTGCCAAAGGAATTGAGAAAAATGCGCTGGCAATATCACTTGTGGCATCCCACTTGGCTGCTTTTGACTCCAGTTCGTATTGAAGTTCTAGCATGTCTGGTATGGCAGCACTCAATGGTGGTATGACTTCATTCAGGCCCCGATAGTCTACTGTTTGTCTCCACTCTCCATTAGACTTTTGCACTGGCCATATGGGGCTATTAAAGGGTGAGTGGATCCTTCCGATTACTCCTTGGCTCTCCAGTCTACGGATCAGCTTATGCATGGGAATCAAGGAGTCTCGCTTGGTGGGATATTGCCACCGGTGCACTGTTGTGGTTGCAATTGTCACTTGTTGTTCTTTGACATTCAGCAACCCCACAACAGAAGGATCCTCTGAGAGACCAGGCAAGGTGGACAGCTGCTTAATTTCCCCCATCTCCAAGGCAGCGATACCAAAAGCCCATCTATACCCTTTTGGGTCTTTGAAGTACCCTCTCCTGAGATAGTCTATGCCAAGGATGCATGGAGCCCCTGGACCAGTCACAATGGGGTGCTTTTGCCACTTCCTCCCAGTCAGGCTGATTTCAGCTTCCAGTACAGTGAACTCTCAGGATCCTTCTGTCACTCCAGAAATGTAAATGGGTTCCACCCCTTGATATCTTGATGGCATCAGGGTACACTGTGCACCAGTATCTACTAGAGCCTTCTATATATACTTCTGTGGGACTGATGTGCCAGGCCATCTGATCCACACAGTCCAGTAAACCCGATTATCCCTCTCCTCCACCTGGCTGGGGGCAGGGCCTCTCTAATAGTGATCAAAAAATTGTCCACTTCTGTCTTGTAGAAAGGGATTAGTATTCCTTATCACAGGAGCTGAAGTAAAATCAGCTCTTCCACTCCATCTGGGAAACTGCTCACCAGAGACTGGAGCAGCAACTTTCATGGGAGAATCATCCTTGACCGTTGTTCTCCTCTTCAGTTCACGCACCCATTGCTCCAGAGCTGAAGTAGGTTTTCCATCCCACTTTCTCATGTCTTCTCCGTGATCCTGCAGGTAAAACCATAGGATGGCCCATGGCGTGTACCTCCTATATTTTCTTTCTCGAGCAGTAGGGCGCCTTCTGTTAATAGCTGAGACATGGGTTGGTACGCGTAGGGAGCTGGATAGATCGGATAAATCGTCTCTCAATTGTTTGAACTCCTGGGACAGTTTTTCCACTGCTGAAATGATGGAAGGGGTGAGATTGTCTTCGAACTCTCGGAATTGATGAATCAGGCAATCCACTGTTAGTGGTGCTAGGTCATTCCAGGTCATTGATGCCAGTGTGTGGGCATATGATGATGGTGCACTCCGTGTGATTTTCTGCCACATGGGTCGTGTACATTCGACTTCATCTGGATCTACGGATGCATTCCTGGCATCCGGCCTATGATAGATCATCTCTAGAATGGCTGATTCCCTCAGGGACTGGATGCCTTTCTCTATCGTGGTCCAGTTGGCTGAGCGACTCATAATGTCGTCTTTGTAGGGAAACCTTTCCTTCACAGCTGCCAAGAGCAGCCTCCAAAGACTGAGGGCTCTCTTCTCTCTTGCGATCGCTTTGTCAATTCCTCCCTCCCTAGCAAGTGATCCCAGCTGCTTGGCTTCCCTACCTTCTAGTTCGTGACCTTTGGCCCCATTGTCCCAGCATCGGAGCAACCAGGTGACAATGTGCTCCCCTGGAAGATGGGTGAAATCTTTCGGCATATTCCGCAGCTTGGTCGAGGTCCGGGGTCGAGAAGTCACCTCTTCTTCCTCTTCCTCTGATCCATGTAGTAGTAACTCTTGTTCACATGCTGTCCCCTGTAGTAATTGCATTGGGACTTCATCTTTTTTCACTGCAGAAGTTGCTCTTTGTGCCTCTTGTTTGCTTTTGCTTACAGGGGCAACAGATATTGTCACAAATTGGCCATTTTGTTTAGCTGCAGTGTCTGTCACTGTGGTTGGAGTAGCCACAGTGTCTGTTGCCGGGGTTGGTGCAGCTGCTGTGCTTGGGGGTTGCGTAACACCAACAGCTGCATTGTCTGTTGCTGTCAGGATTTGAGTAGCTGCTGTGCTTGTCGCTGGGGTTGGAGTAGCTGCGTTGTCTGTTGCTTTGCCATCAGATCCAGAGATATTTTTTTCCCTTTGAAGGTGCTGGATAGTGTTGAGCAGGGCTCTGTAGGTGGAGGCCAAGCCCTAGCACGTTGCCTTGATTTGTCCCTCTCTGGTATAACCAGGATGACAGCACACCTCGTTTAAGTGTTTTACTAGTTTTTCCGGATGTTGCACTTGTTCAGTGGTGAAGTTCCAAAGCACTGGAGGGGCCCACTGGCCTAGATACTTGCCCATACTATCCCACACACCCTGCCACTCATGACTGTCCAGCCTCAGGGAAAATCTCTTGGTGGTCCTCCTATATCGTCGTCTAACCCTAGACCAGATTTGAACCCGACACTGCTTAACTTTCAAGATCAGACAAAATAGAGTGTTCCCAGGGTGGGATGGCCATGGGTAAAACACACTCCGTATGTGTGCCAACATGCTGATTCCCAGCACAATCAGCAGGCAGGTTTCAAGGGTATTCAAAGGCCATCTAAAACCTTCAGAACTCTCAAATGCTGTTGTAAATAGGCTGGTGGGGGAGCGGAGGGTGTAAGGGAATGCCTCCTTCCTAGGTTGACCCCCCATTGACAAAATAGAAGATATGCAATTGCTAAAAAATTTCATTATATACCTCCCAAAGTATAGAGGTGATGACCATGCTGGGAACACAAGCCAGACCAGTTTCATGATCAATGAGTCTATTGTATTACAAGTCATTACCATGAAGTACAGTGAAACAAGAACCTTAGCCCAGGCCCCCCAGCCGATAAACACTAAAACAGCAAATAGTGGCTGTAAGTAAGGTACAACATGCTGAAACTCTGAGATCAAGTGCAACAACTCTCAGAGAAAAAAAATCACCATTGTGACGAGTAGTAACAATGAATGCTTATCAGAATTATGATTAGATCTGTCAGATCTGTCATTATCTCAACCCTTCGTGTCCCACGTTGTGCGCCACAAAGAACTGTCATGGTTTAAGCCCAGCCGGTAACTCAGAACCATGCAGCTGCTCGCTCACTCCCCCCACTTCTTCCTCCTCCTGCTCCCAGAGGGATGGGGAGGAGAATTGGAAGAATGTAACTCCCACGGGTTGAGATGTTGAGATAAGAGCAGTCCGGTAACTAAGGTGGTATACAAAACCACTACTGCTAACATCAGTGATAATAATGATAAGGGAAATAACAAGGGGAGAGGATACAATTGCTCACCACCTGCCCATCGATACCCAGCCCGACCTGAGCAGTGATCTCGGCCTTCTGGGTAACTTCCCCCGGTTTATATACTGGGCATGACGTGCTGTGGCATGGAATACCCCTTTGGCTAGTTTGGGTCAGGTGTCCTGTCTCTGCTTCCTCCCGGCTTCCCCTCCTCCCTGGCAAAGCATGAGACTGAGAAAGTCCTTGGTCAGAGTAAACATTACTTAGCAACAACTAAAAACATCGGTGTTATCAGCGTTGTTCCCAGGCTGAA
Source organism: Strigops habroptila (assembly GCF_004027225.2). Taxonomy (NCBI): domain Eukaryota; kingdom Metazoa; phylum Chordata; class Aves; order Psittaciformes; family Psittacidae; genus Strigops; species Strigops habroptila. Next base: position 14,397,043 of record NC_044301.2, read on the forward strand.
AGTCAAATCCACAGCACTGCACCAGCTACTAAGAAGATAAAAAATGGCTTCTATAGGTGAACCCAGTATATCTGGGCTGCCACATTTTGGCAAGATATCACTGACCAGGAGGAGAATCTGCTTGTGTAGGTACACCACATAGATACTCATGTACCCAAGAGTTGGGCCACTGAGGAACACCAGAACAACCAAGAGGTGGATAAATCTGCTAAGATTGAAGTGGCTCAGAGGGATTTAGATTGGTAACATAAGGGTGAATTATTTTTAGCCCATTGGGCCCATGATAACTCAGGCCATCAAGGCAGATATACAACATATAAATGGGCTTGTGATTGGGGGGTGAACTTGACAGTGGACACTTGCCCAGGTTATTCATGAAAGTGAAACGTGCTGCAATTAAGCAAGCCAAGTGGTTAAAGCTTCTCTGTTATGGAGGACAAGGGCTGAAATATAGATATGGGGAGGCTTGGCAGATTGACTATATCACACTCCCACATGACAGCAGTTGAGGAGGAAGGGGGTCTACAGTGAAAGCGAATCAATGCAGGCTTTTTAATCTCTTCTCTTTTGTACCAAACCATAAAACAATTTTTTTTCACAAGACAGTACATGTACCTCCAGTCATGAGAGACAAAGATGTGACTAATAGATATTATGTTCCATTAGATGGTCTTGAAGTCAATAAACATTTGATTATCTTCATACATTGAAAAAAACATCTGATCGAATATAAAAAATCTGGACTGTTTGCATTTCAACAGCATGTGAATTTGCATGAAAATAATCTCCCATCATTCTCTCTGACCTTTCCTCAGTTGGCCATACTGATCACTTTATCTTGAATAGGTTATCACTCATTTAATAAAGCTTTCATAATAGGCAGGTATTGCAATGAGACTTCATTGGATAAAGGAGGTAAAGTTCTATTTATGGAAATAGGGGTGGCCTAACTAGTGAATAACTGTACATGGCTGTGATTGAATACAAGACTAAAGGACAGTGTTCACATCCAGAATGGATCATCTCTTCAGAACTCCTGTTAACTCCTCACGGACCATGACACATTTACAGAGGTGGGAGTCAACAAAGACGCGTCTACTGGGGATGTTATCTCCAGTAGCAGCCACTACCTGAGACATCAAGAAAAGGTGATCATCCCACCCCCCATCTGCCTCTCTGTTTTATCACTCCTGAGCTGTTTCACAGATGAAAAATCATGGCAGTCAGTTTAAGTTCCTGATGACTGGAAAAAGGGAAATATAACCCCCATTTTCAAGAAGGGGAAAATGGAAGACCCAGGGAACTACAGAACAGTCAGTCTCACCTCTACGCCTGGCAAAATCTTGGAGCAGATTCTCCTGGAAAGCATGCTAAGGCATGTGAAAAACAGAGAGGTGGTTGGTGACAGCCAACATGGCTTCACTAAGGGGAAATCCTGTCTGACCAATTTGGTGGCCTTCTGTGATGGGGCTCCGGAACTGATGGATAGGGGCAAATCAGTTTACATTGTCTACCTGGACTTGTGCAAAGCGTTCAACACTGTCCCGCACGACACAGAATCATAGAATGGTAAGGGTTGGAAAGGACCTTAAGATCATCTAGTTCCAACCCCCCTGCCATAGGCAGGGACACCTCGCACTAAACAATGTGGCCCAAGGCTCTGTCCAACCTGGCCTTTAACACCGCCAGGGATGGAGCATCCACAACCTCCCTGGGCAACCCATTCCAGTGCTTCACCACCCTCACTGTAAAGAACTTCTTCCTTATATCTAATCTAAACTCTCCCTGTTTAAGTTAGAAGCCATTACCCCTTGTCCTATCACTACAGTCCCTAAGGAAGAGTCCCTCCCCAGCATCCCTCTAAGTCCCCTTCAGATACTCTTCTCCAGGGTGAACAGCCCCAACTTTCTCAGCCTGTCTTCATATGGGAGGTGCTCCAACCCTCTTATCATCCTCGTGGTCCTCGTCTGGACTTGCTCCAACAGCTCCATGTCCTTTTTATGTTGAGGACACCAGAACTGTACATAGTACTCCAAGTGAGGTCTCATGAGAGCAGAGTAGAGGGGCAGGATCACCTCCTTCGACCTGCTGGTCACGCTTCTTTTGATGCAGCCCAGGATATGGTTGGCTTTCTGGGCTGCAAGCACACACTGCTGGCTCATGTTCAGTTTCTCATCAACCAACACCCCCAAGCCCTTCTCCTCAGGGCTGCTCTGAATCTCTTCTCTGCCCAACCTGTAGCAGTGCCTGGGATTGCCCTGACCCAGGTGTAGGACCTTACACTTGGCTTGGTTAAACTTCATAAGGTTGGCATCAGCCCACCTCACAAGCGTGTCAAGGTCCCTCTGGATGGCATCCCTTCCCTCCAGCGTATCAACCGAACCACACAGCTTGGTGTCGTCAGTAAACTTGCTGAGGGCGCACTCAATCCCACTGTCCACGTCGCTGACAAAGATGTTGAACAGGACCGGTCCCAACACCGATCCCTGAGGGACACCACTCGTTACATGTTTCCAACTGGACATCGAGCTGTTTACCACAACTCTTTCCATGCGGCCATCGAGCCAGTTTTTTATGCACTGAGTGGTCCATCTATCAAATTGATGTCTCTCCAATTTAGAGACAAGGATGTCATGCGGGACAGTGTCGAACACTTTGCACAAGTCCAGGTAGATGACGTCAACTGCTCTGCCCCTGTCCATCAGTTCCGTGGCTCCATCATAGAAGGCCACCAAATTGGTCAGAGAGCATTTCCCCTTAGTGAAGCCATGTTGGCTGTCACCAACCACCTCGTTGTTTTTCATGCACCTTAGCATGCTTTCCAGGAGAATCTGCTCCAAGATTTTGCCAGGCACAGAGGTGAGGCTGACTGGTCTGTAGTTCCCCGGGACTTCCACCTTCCCCTTCTTGAAAATGGGGGTTTTATTACCCTTCTTCCAGTCATCGGGAACTTCACCTGACTGCCAGGATTTTTCAAATATGATGGACAGTGGTTTAGCAACTTCATTTGCCAGCTCCTTCAGGACCCGCAGATGGATTTCATCAGGTCCCATGGACTTGTGCACATTCAGGTTCTTAAGATAGTCTCGAACATGATTCTCTCCTACAGTGGGCCTAGGGTCTTCATTCTCACAGTCCCTGCATCTGCCTTCCAAGACTTTCGTGGTGTGGTCAGAGCATTTGCTAGTGAAGACTGAGGCAAAGAAGTCATTGAGAACCTCAGCCTTCTCCAAATCCAGGGTAGCCAGTTCTCCTGATAGCTTCCGGAGAGGGCCCACGTTGTCCCTAACCTGTCTTTTATTTCCTACGTACCTATAGAAGCTTTTCCTGTTATCTTTCACCTCCCTTGCCAAACTTAATTCTAGCTGGGCCTTAGCTTTCCTAACCTGGTCCCTAGCTTCCCAGGCAATGCTCCTATATTCTTCCCAGGCCGCCTGTCCTCGCTTCCACCTTCTATAAGCTTCTTTTTTCCCCTCTAAGTTTTGTCAGCAGCTCCTTGTCCATCCATGGATGCCTTCTGGCCCTCCTGCCACACTTCCTTCTAGTTGGGACGCAACACTCCTGAGCACGTAGCAGGTGATCCGTGAATATCAACCAGCAGACTTGGGCCCCCCTGCCCTCTAGAACTATATCCCATGGAACCTTACTAAGCAGGTTCCTGAAGAGGCCAAAGTCTGCTCTCTTGAAGTCCAGGGCAGTGAGCTTGCTGCATGCTCTTGTCACTGTCCTGAGGATCTCAAACTCGACCATCTCGTGATCGCTACAGCCAAGGCTGCCCTGGACCATCACATTTCCAACCAGTCCCTCCCTGTTGGTGAGCACGAGGTCCAGCATGGCACCTCTCCTTGTCGGCTCCTCTATTGCTTGAAAGAGGAAGTCATCTTCCACACAATCGAGGAACCTCCTGGATTGCTTATGCCGGGTCATACCGTCCCTCCAACAGATACCAGGATGGTTGAAGTCCCCCATGAGGACAGGGGCCTGCGAGCGTGAGGCTGCTCCTATCTGTCTATAGAGCGCTTCATCCACAGAGTCCTCTTGATCAGGTGGCCTGTAACAGATCCCCACCGTAATGTCCCCCATTGCTGTTTTCCCTTTGATCCTGACCCACAAACACTCTGTTAACTCATCACACGTCCCCAGACAGAGTTCCATACTCTCTAGCCTATCACTGACATAGATAGCAACGCCCCCTCCCCTTCTGCCTGGCCTGTCTTTTCTAAACAGCCTGTAACCTTCCATTCCAACACTCCAGTCATAGGAGCCATCCCACCATGTTTCTGTGATACCAATGACATCATATCCCCATAGCCTTGCACACATCTCTAATTCCTCTTGTTTGTTCCCCATACTACGGGCGTTTGTATAGAGGCACCTTAGCCGAGCTCCAAATGAAGCCGACTCAATGGCTGGGGCAGCTGAAACATCTCTACATCTCTCCAAGCACTTATTACAGGTGCTGGCAACTGACCAGGAGTGTTGGGATGGATCAATGCTCCCCTCCCCCAACACATCTAGTTTAAAGCTTTCTTGACCCACCTGGCAAGCCTCCTACCAAAAAAGCTCTTCCCCTTCTTTGTCAGACCAGCTCCACCAGCCTCCAGTAGACCTGGCCTCCCAAATGGAGCCCCATGTTCTAAATAACCAAACCCCTGACTATGGCACCACCATTCTAACCATTTGTTAACCTGCCAAATGCGCCTAGCTTTTTTAAGGTCCTCCCCTTTGTCCTGGAGAATTGATGAAAAAAACTATCATCTGAGCTCCAGAGCCCCTAACCACCTCTCCCAGGGCTCTGTAGTCCTTCTTAATGTTCTCCAGGTTACTGCTATCTATATCTCTAGCATCCACATGGACCACTAGAAGGGGGTAATAGTCAGCAGGACTTACTAGACCAGGCAGCCTCTCAGCAACATTCCCTGATCCGAGCCCCTGGCAGGCAACACACCTCCCTCGAGACTGGGTCAGGCTGACAGATGGGTGCCTCTGTGCCTTTCAAAGTAGAGTCCCCTACTACTATGACCCTCTGCTTTTTCCTGGAGGCACCAGTAGGGATCCTCTTTGCTGGTGCATCAGCAGGATGCTCATTAGGTGTGGTGGGTGTTTTCTCGTTAGCCCCCTGCAGAACCGCGAAGTGGTTCTGGGTGGGGACATCAGATTTAGGAGGAAGCCCCTTGCCGTTAGTTGTCCTCTTCCTCCTTTTTTTGTTGATTTTTTTCATTACTAATTCCCAGCTTCCTGGGTTGCTGCCCTCCTTCTTTCCTATATGAGCAATGCTGGACATTTGCTGCCCCGTACAGTTTGGGCCTGGAGCAAGCAGCCCAGCTTCCTCTCAGCTTCCTCTCAGCTTCCCTGGCATCTTTTACCTCACCAACAGCCTCCCGCAGCTCAGCCACTTGCTGCAGGAGGACCTTCACTAGGGCGCACCGAGTGCAGCCCTGTCCATTGTGCACCCTCTCCTCAAGAGACCAGTCGAGGCACTTTCTACGCTCTGAGGTCTGCGCCGCAGCCTCCCCTCTCATCGGCTCTATCTGCGTGCCTACGCTGGCCACCGCCGGGGCAGAGCTCCCAGAGCGGGCCCTGGTCCTGAGGCGAGTGCTCACCATCCCGCTCGCTGCCCACTCGCCCTGCTTGTGCCATCTGCCGTGCAAACTGCCGCGCCACGCCCTGACTGACGTGCCACGCCGTGTTTGCGGGCCCTCTTCGCCATGCTCCTTGCTATGGGTTTTTACCCACTGAGGGCTGGTGCCTTCGCTCTTGGCGCCGCCCCCCTGTGAGTCAGCTGCTTGTGTCAGCTGAGCTGCCGGCTCCTGGGCAAGTCCTGTCAAGGACTTGAGGCTTCCTCAGTGGCTCTTGCCGCTCCAAACTGAGGCTCCTGGATGCTGTGCTTCCCTTCGCTCCAGTGTTAAAGGCATCTTCTCTGGAGATACCTCGGCAATTCATCATTAGAGACATCCTTGTTTCTAAATTGGAGAGACATCAATTTGATGGATGGATCACTTGGTGGATAAAGAATTGGCTAGATGGCTGCATGCAAAGAGTTGTGGTCAACGGCTCAATGTCCAGTTGGAGACCAGCAATGAGTGGTGTCCCTCAGGGATAGGTGTTGGGACTGATCTTGTTCAACAGCTTTGTCAGTGACATGGACAGTGGGATTGATTGTGCCCTCAGCAAGTTTGCCGACGACACCAAGCTGTGTGGTTCGGTTGATACGCTGGAGGGAAGGGATGCCATCCAGAGGGACCTTGACACGCTTGTGAGGTGAGCCATTGCCAACCTCATGGAGTTCAACCAAGCCAAGTGCAAGGTCCTACACCTGGGTCAGGGCAATCCCAGGCACTGCTACAGGTTGGGCAGAGAAGAGATTCAGAGCAGCCCTGCAGAGAAGGACTTGGGGGTGTTGGTTGATGAGAAACTGAACATGAGCCAGCAGTGTGCGCTTGCAGCCCAGAAAGCCAACCATATCCTGGGATGCATCAAAAGAAGCGTGACCAGCAGGTCGAAGAAGGTGATCCTTCCCCTCTACTCTGCTCTCATGAGACCTCACTTGGAGTACTGTGTACAGTTCTGGTGTCCTCAACATAAAAAGGACATGGAGCTGTTGGAGCAAGTCCAGACGAGGACCACGAGGATGATAAGAGGGTTGGAGCACCTCCCATATGAAGACAGGCTGAGAGAGATGGGGCTGTTCAGCCTGGAGAAGAGAAAGCTGCGTGGAGACCTCATAGCAGCCTTCCAGTATCTGAAGGGGACTTAGAGGGATGCTGGGGAGGGACTCTTCCTTAGGGACTGTAGTGATAGGACAAGGGGGAATGAGTTAAAACTTAAACAGGGGAAGTTTAGATTAGATATAAGGAAGAAGTTCTTTACAGTGAGGGTGGTGAGGCACTGGAATGGGTTGCCCAAGGAAGTTGTGAATGCTCCATCCCTGGCAGTGTTCAAGGCCAGTTTGGATGGAGTCTTGGGTGACATGGTTTAGTGTGTGGTATCCCTGCCCATGGCAGGGGGGTTGGAACTGGATGATCTTAAGGTCCTTTCCAACCCTAACCAGATCCTGTGTTTCTCCTTGTGGGGAGGATTGTTATGGCTAATAGCAATGTTGTGTGAGAGGATAACGTCTGCCATTATTTCGATGAGTTGGTTTTACTCAAGGGAGGGAAGAGCCACAATGAAAGGTATGAAGTGTTACAATTATGAATATCTTGTCCAAGTTGTGCAAAGCTGATGGTAAAGGTCTATTGGTTAGTGGGTGTCCTGGTTTCAGCTGTAACAGCTATTTTTCTTCCTAGTAGCTGGTGCAGGGCTGTGTTTTGGCTTCAGTCTGAGAATAATGCTGATAACACACCAATGGTTTAGTTGTTGTTAAGTAGCGCTTACCCTGATCAAGGACTTTTCAGTCTCTCATGCTCTGCCAGTGAGGGGGGACATAAGAAGCTGGGAGGGAGAAGAGAAAGGACACTTGACACAAACTAGCAGAAGGGATATTCCATACCACAGCACGTCATGCCCACTATGTAAACTGGGGGGAGTTACCCGGAAGGCCCAGATTGCTGCTTGGGATGGGCTGGGTGTCAGTCGATGGGTGGTGAGCAATTGTATTGTGCATCGCTTGTGTTTTCTGAGCTTTCCTTTCTTCTCTTGTTGTTTCCTATTAGTATTATTATTGTTGGTATTCTTTCTATTATCACTTTATCTTACTTAATTTCAATTATTAAACTGTTCTTATCTCAACCTGTGGGAGTTATATTCTTTCTATTCTCCTCCCCATCCCACCTGGGTTGGGGGGAAAGGGGAGGGTTAGCCACTGACTATGTGGTGCTGAGTTACCAGCTGGGTCTTAACCACAACAGCGGGTTTGGTTTTGTTTTCTTTTCAGCAGTTAGCAATATAGACAGGGAATCTGAGACAGAGGCTTTGCCTGAGTCTACAGAGTTGCTTTAATCTCATGACAATTCCCACCTGAAGAGCAAGCAGTGTGCTTGAACTGGTGAATTGTCCTCTTCCAAAAAAAGCCATTTCCCCACTTCGCCAAAAGTAAACCTTTCTGTCTTTTATTTCTGCATAGCCCTTTTTTTGTCTTCATGCCAGGTCCTTGCTACAGAGTGTCTGTGTAAAAAAAGTTCCGTACATGCAGATAGGAAACAAATATTTTCCTCTCAGTGTTTTTCCTTATTATTGCTATCACGTCAAGATCATCTCACTTTCTGTTATGTAGTCCATGCACACAGTACTTTCTCTTTTGTCTAGAAAGAAATTGTCAACTGTATAAATCATAGTATGCATTAAGTTACACTTGCCTTTTCCTTAATTTCCCCAATTTTTCTTTCTTTTATTGTAAGCTCATTCTCTCCCCCCCCCCCCCCCCCCCATTTTTTAGGATTGTCTTTTCTCATGCTCCAGTATCAAAACAAACATTAGTGTTCTCATTTTTGCTAAAGGTACTGATAGTCTCTTCTGTGTTTTGCAAATTGACAACATCCAACTAAAAAGCAAGTAGGAAGAGGGCTGTCTGGTTTTTGTGGTTTGGGGTTTTTTTTTCTCTGAAGGCTGAATTCAAAGTTTATTCAAGTTCAGTAGGGATTTTCATAGCCTTTAGCAGATTTCAGTTCAGTACCTACATTGGTAGATTTATGGACTGTTCTGCATTGCAAGACTGAATCTGGTGGACTCTAGCTATTGTCTCTCAGGCTGCTGTATGCAGCACACACCCCCTATAAATTCCTGGCACTCTTACTGACTGCTTGGTATGTAGTTTGTGGCTGTCTTGGAAGGAGAATCAAAAACCTCTCACCGCCCTCTTCTGACCATTGGTGTTAGATTGCACATTGTGTCCACATTAGGAATCCATAACATGTAGCATGACTGCAGCTCTAAAAGTTAACAGGTTTCAAGTCAGACATTGGTGTATGATTGGTGTCAACATGAAACTGCTGTAAATATAAATCAATTCCAGTGGTTGAGCAGCTGGGGAAGCACAGTAACTGTGCAGTCTGGCATCACTATCCTGCACATGAGAAGGAAGACAGGGTTCATCTCTCCTAACTCTAACAGCATAGAGTACCTTTATGCCCAGTGGAGAGGAACAGGAATTGCAGAAGGCCATTCATCTTTTTTATCTTTGAAACTAAATTTAACAGTGGCTTAAAGTCTCACACTAATTACATTATTAATTACAGTAATTATACATCTCTCTTTGCTGTCTTTTTTACAGATGAACAGACCTATCCAGGTGAAACCAGCAGACAGAGAAAGCCGAGGAGGTAGTTGACTGCTTAAAGCCAGAGTGATAAGTATAACTGCTGTCTCTTGGTTCTCTCAGGAAGTGTGCTGATCAATTACTAAAGTAGTCAGTGCCAAACAAATTCCTTCTGCAGCAAGGATTGTCTTTATTAAATCTCCATTACTTGCTTTCTTCATATTCAATTATTATCTGATTTTAAAAGCCAGGCACCTGGAAAACAAATATCTGCCTCTTTAAGAAGTGAAGCATCAGGCCCTGACTTAACAAGGTTTAACAGCAGTCTAGGTAATAATGTTGTTTTTTCAAGTTGCGCTGAGCTGAACAAGTGTTTAATTTGGGAAGGATAAAGCACATATTTGATGGTTTGTGTGACCATGTTGGCTCTGCTTGGACTGAAGAAACTCTGCTTTTGGAAAAAGCAAATTCTGAGGTATCAGTTTTCTGTACCTGTATCATTTTATGTGGATGAACCTGTTGTGGAAATTCAGACTTCCTCAGTCCCTGGGATTTAGTCAGGATTTACACACTTGTAGTTGAAGTTGGGAGTTAGTCTGTTGCTTTTCCATACTGCAGACTGGATTTGGAAGGCTTTGCTCACTGAACATTCAATAGCTCAACAGTGATAAGCTGTTTCCTGTAAAAGATTTTTCTATCATCGGAAGTGATTTGGTGATACTTCACCATAGTCTTCTAATGTAGCCTGTTGGATAAAACACAGGGTTAGCTGACAAAGTGTGAGAAGTGTCCCTTATACTGGGACCACTGTACTTTTTTTTTTTAATTCTATCTGTACTTTTTAATATGTTGAGATGAATATATATAAAATTACATGGTTCTTCCTTCCTCTTTATCCCTAAGTGTTTGGGAAAAAAATAGGCAAGCTTTTGCTCATATATACAGAGCAAAAATATTATGGATCATATAAATGTGGGCATAGATTTTTTGTGATTTTGTAATGATGTGGCTGTTAGATATTTGAAAACTCTTTAATTTTCTCCATAGATGTAAACTCTTCCTCATTTAAGGAATAGCTATCTTTGTACTGGCATTAGTAGAAATCTTTTGCATCAAGTACTTAGGAGTAAAGTGCCTCACAGACAAAAGACACTAAAATTATGTTGGTTTTTTTTTTTTAGTTGAAAGCTTTGTACTCCAGAGCCTTTGATTGCTTCAGTGTAAGGCAGAAACTCTCCAGTGACTCAAGTCATTGGAAGAATTTGCAGATAGCTTACATTTAAAGAGCTGGTATTTTTCAGACAGCCTTCCTTAGAAAGCTTCTGTTGACCTCTAAGGAAGGCTGTCTGAAAAAAATAATCTTTTTTTCATCCATGCTGTTCCCATAGTGCTTATATTGGTGGTGATCATAATGCAATGGGCCAAGCTGGTGCACTCATCATTAGTGTGAAAGACACATTGTCCTAATTCCCCATTGAAAAACTGCTTCTGGGCTGGTGATGTTTCAGGATGGCATGACTCAAAGGCAGCTATAGGAGGAATAGCACAATTGGCACCCAAGGTAAGCATTGCATGATAACTACCTTCATGAGCTCAGCAGTTAAAGCAGATAGGGCAAAGAGAAGGCTTAAAAGGAGGTCTTGCATCTTAGGAGCACATCAAAAGACTTCATTAGGGCTACAAGATTAAGGGTAAATTCAACAGCAAAGAAACTTAATTTGTATCTTATTATATACTGTCATGTATCGGCATGGGACGTGAGGGAAGAGAGTCTCTTGGAAGATGAAGAGGCTCTTCTGTACAGTACAAGTCTGCTCTGCCTAAAGCCCAAGCTCTGACTATACCTCTATCTTCTGGGTTATGGGTAATTTTGGTGCCAGGGCATGATATTAAAGAAAGAATGCAGTGCTCTTTGAATCTGTAGTTTGCACGGAGGATTTTAATGGAAATGGTGAGTGGTATGGTTTAGGAACTGAGATTGGTTTTTATATGGATCAGATGCCCATATTTTGATAAAACACTAACCTTTGACTTCCAGCAAGTTCTTCCACAACCAAAAGTTAATGGGAGACCAAAATTTACTCTCCCCAACCAAATTCTAATCAGCATTTTTTCCTGTTCTGAAGTCTGGATTCTGATGGACTTTAACCTTTCTTGTGTCTTGATTGTCAGTTGAACTTAAAGTAGGCATCTTAGCATTTAGTGTGTATGATCCAAAATTTAGAGTATCAGACCATCTAGGTTTTGGGAAGAATTCAAAATGTTGCTTGGCACAAATTACACTCTGCCCAACAAAATGGAAATGCAGAGTGCCAGTTATTATTTTTCTTAATCAGTAATTCGGACTAGAAGCAAGAAAAAGCAATAGTTTTCAATAAAATTAGCATTGTTTATACTAGTCTAATCTCACAGGAAGAAGAAATTAATGCATCCTCAGTACATTTCTCTAAGGAAACAGGCTACATTAACTGGAAAATTTTGAATTACTGCCTGTTTGTGTATGTGTGTATGGTCAAGCTACAAAATGTTATATAGGGATATTCCTTCTGCAAAATGCTTCATGAAGGTTCAAGTACCTAATAGGTTATGACTGCCCCATGTGCATGCCACTGGATTTAATTTCTTCACACAACTGGTTTGTAAATAATTTAGTATCAGTTTTGCCTTGAACAGGACCTGAAAATAGCCAGGCTATTCCCATGCCCCACCCCCAGCACCAAGGGAGGGTCATCATTCATGTAGTCCGATCTCCTCAAAACCCCAAATGGAAATATTTCATGCATCAGAATATGTACAACTAGTTTGAACAAGAGCTTCTCTTTAAAACACCACATTAAATAGCAGTATTATTTCTAGTGGTATCCACACTGTGCATTGAGGATAAAGAACCTATCCCTAGCACATTGCATTTCAGATGGTTTGTCTGACCAGCTGCACATAAACCTGACTCTTAGCCAGACCCCAGGACAAGGCTGGCCATCATTACACTAGATGGTTTTTGAGTCTCTTTTTGACAGTCATAAATGTTTGCAAGTCCCTACCTCTGCATGCCTTTCCAAATGACTACTATATGACTCTGTGTGACATATAAAGTTAGCAGGGTTTTATCTGTCTGGTGTAATTTATTAATATGATTTAATTATAGAATCATAGAATCATAGAATCATAGAATTGTAAGGGTTGGAAAGGACCTTAAGATCATCTAGTTCCAACCCCCCTGCCATGGGCAGGGACACCTTGCCCTAAACCATGTGGCTCAAGGCTCTGTCCAGCCTGGCCTTGAATTATAGAGCACAGCTGCAGAAAAATGAAAGCTGCTTAGGCACTGCACTTCCTGAATTCAACACCATTTTGTGTCAGTTCTTTCAATTGTTTTTATCTGCTTTACCCCTTACCTGCTTGCATTTTCTTTCACCCAAGCAGTCTGAGGTGTTTTACAGGCACACTGCTGGAGAAACCGTCATGGTGACCAAGGTGCAATAACAATTTGATAGAAGGGAAGAGTGAGGCACGAAGAAATTAAGGTCAGACAGTTCATCGTCAGGTGCTTAAGTGCAGCAACCTTCTTCAGCATTGCAATACTAGAGGACTGACCTGCTTGTTGCAGTTGTTTCTACTGCTTGTTTGCAGACTGCATTGGTTCCTGCTTGAATAATGATTGCTTAGGAACTTTGAAATGAAAGCTACTATTTTGATTTCTGAATAATGATTCAGGCATTTAATTTCAGGGACAACGTTTGAAAACAGTGCCGTAGGAGAGTAGCTGAAGAGATGGCAATAGAGCAGTAGAACAGAACCAAGCTTGTTCCACAATGCCCATTCAAACCAGGAGCTCTTTGGAGAGATGTTTTGGACCTTCGGTGTTAGGACTTACCCCTTCTGTCCCAGCATGGCTAAATAATATTTGTAGAAAAGGGTCAGGTGCTTTCAAAAAGTGTGTGTGTGAAATGTCTGTTCACCCCAAATGCCTGTAGGTAAAGATGTTTTCCCCACTGATACCTTTGGTGATATGGGCAGTAGAAGAGACCATGGGCTGTGTTGAGGTAGTGAGCTGCTCATTACAAGTCTCTGGCTTGACTGTTAGACCCTTCTTGAGGGTCCTCCTTTTGCCCACTCTGCGAATGGGGCTATTGATGTTTCAGGCATCTTTGCCAATAGCTTTCGGAGACTTGCTTCCCTCCTACAAAAACTATGCAAGCATTAAATAGCAGTATGATTTCTAGTGGTATCCTGATAGCATGAGATGCATAAACAAGATCAGCATTTGTTGACTGTTACTGAACCTTTGAGGATTATCTGGAAGGGCTTTCTCCCTTCTCACTGGCAGAGCATGAGAGACTGAAAAGTCCTTGATCAGGGTAAGTGCTACTTAGCAACAACTAAAACATTGGTGTGTTATCAGCATTATTCTCAGACTAAAGCCAAAACACAGCACTGTACCAGCTACTAGGAAGAAAATTAACTCTATCCCATGCAAAAGCAGGACAATCAGGTTGTCTCTTTTTAAAAAAAAAATCGTGTGTGCTATGCTTAAATGAAACCTGAGTGAGAGAATGTGAGCTCTGCTCCATATATTTGAAAGAGCTTATCCCCATTGCCTTTATCAGTACTTTTTTATTAATATCTGCCTCACGATCCTCTTTCCTCACCAAGCACTGATTTTTGTTTTCCTGTAGTAAACCCAACCTTCCCTTTTGCATGCTGTTTTCAAAATTTTTTTCTTCTACAATTATCTATATATTTTACATATAAGTCAATCAGTTTCAAATTATTTGTCTCTGAACAGATGTTTGCTGAGTCATTTAGCTGCTCAAAGTTCTTCAGTTTGTTCTTCCACATCCTGTTTATTTAAAGCACCTTTTGAGGCTCATTTTGCTCCCACTTGGCAGTCTAATGATGTTGGACACAATATGTATGAACATCTCTTTAGAGGCCACCTCCCCATGCTACAGTCTTGCCTATGAAATCATTGGGGTTTTAGTCCTTAGTCCTAGTAATCATCTGCACTCACAATTTTTCTTATTTTTCAAACTCCTGTTAATTTTCTGCACTGCTCCTCAGAGCATTATTTTATTTCTAAACAACTACAGACAGCTTCTTGTCAATGCTGCTTCTGCCAGGCAAATTAAAGATGAGAATTTCAGTCTTCTGACTATGGCGAGCTGTCATCTGATGTTATTTATTGTGAGAAACAACTATTTATTATGGCGTGATTTAAAAACAATGATGAGAAAAATAACAATCCAAAAAAAGATGTGAGGGGATGGCCCAGAGATTCTGGGTTAAGGTGGTCAGACAGCATTTGCCAATCAAGAAAACATAAGGGATTGGAAGGCTGCATATAACAGTTTAATACTATTATTATATATAATATATATAGTTTTGGTTTTTTCCAGGTAGGTTTTCATCCCATTGTCAGTACCAGCGTAGTAAAGTACCTTCCAAGTCATGCATTAAGGCATACGACCAGTTTCTCTCCCATGCAGCATCTTCTTTTTTCTTCTCAGGTGGACAAAATTAGGTTAATGATCACCTTAGTTTTGTTTTTGAAGTCTGTCTCAGTGTCCACATGTTTTTAGCCCTACACCATGTTTAAGTTAATTTTGGAGTTGTGGATCCTCTAACTCTGGCAAAATGTAATTCAGCAAAGGCTGTCAGCCAAATTTGAAATTAATAATTTCAACTAGGCAAATCAATGATATATAACAACTCCCTCATGTGCATTTGCACAATCCGTGCAAGTATAAAAGCTAATCTCATATTGCTGAAGAAGAATATTTGTTATCAGTTTTAAGTAGACCTTGGCAGTTTGGGGAGGAGAATCAAACACCATGTTTCTTTTCAAAATGTATGCCTGTAACTTAATAAAACTTATTAACTTATTGCTGGGGAAAGGTGACGGAGAGGAGCCAGCTGGACCTCTAAGACCATTTGTTTTGTATTCCCCTGAGTTTTGGAAATAGAAGTGCTCATGCAAAATCAGAAACAGACAGTACAAAATAAGGTTTCTGTGGGTATTGCTTGGACAATGAAAGCCTATGCTTAGCTGGCCCCATAGCCATCCAGGAACATGCCAAAACACAGATTTTCTTCAAATATCCCAGGAAATGCTGTGTTAGATCAGCTCCAGCAGTCCTTGCTGTCTTTTGTCATGATTACAGTCTCAATCATCATATGTGTCATGAAAAAAGCATCATAAAAATTGTAGACTCTACTTTTTTTATAATCATTTCTTTCTAACATCATTAATTTATTTTTACAATCAATCTGGAACTAAGATATTGTAAACCCACTTGTTATCAATAGCTGGCAACAGCCTGTTATTAATTGTCCTGGTTTCTGCTGGGATAGAGTTAATTTTCTTCCTAGTAGCTGGTACAGTGCTGTGTTTTGGCTTTAGTCTGAGAATAATGTTGATAACACACCAATGTTTTAGTTGTTGCTAAGTAGCACTTACCCTGATCAAGGACTTTTCAGTCTCTCATGCTCTGCCACTGAGGAAGGGCACAAGAAGCCAGGAGGGAACAGAGACAGGACACCTGACCCAAACTAGCCAAAGGGGTATTCCATACCACAGCATGTCATGCCTACTATATAAACTGGGGGGAGTTACCTGGAAGGGATCGATCTCTGCTCGGGTTGGTCTGGGTATCAGTCAGCAGGTGGTGAGCAATTGTATTGTGCATCACTGCTATTTATTGGGTTTTTTTCTCCTTTTCCTCCCCTTTTAGTTTTATATTCTCTCCCCTTGTTATTTCCCTTATCATTACCATTATTATTAGTAGTAGTAGTATTATACTGTACTTTAGTCATTAAACTGTTACCTGAACCTGTGGGGTTTACATTCTTTTGATTCTCCTCCCCATCCTGCCTGGGGAGGGTGAAGTTGGGGGGGGGGGGGTGGTGAGCAAGCAGCTGCACAGAACTTGGTTGCCAGCTGGGTTTAAACCACAACATTAATGGAAAGAGTTTTAAAAGATACTTGAGAACAATAATAGTGAAGCTAGCTGCTGTCGTTCCTTCCACAGAGAATTGTTTTTGTACCATTTTTTTCTACTCTGTTTTGTTTTCTGTTTTTCTCTCTGAATCTGAACATCATCCATTTATTTTTACTTTGGCTCAAAAAAAAAATAGAAAAACCATTAGTATCCTATAAACAATAGAATCATAGAATGGTTAGGGTTGGAAGGGACCTTAAAGATTAGCTCTTTCCAACCCCCCTGCCATGAGCAGAGATACCTTCCACTAGATCAGGTTGCTCGAAGCCCCATCAAACTCAGCTTTAAATACTTCCAGGGATAGGGTATCCACAACTTCTCTGGGCAACCTGTGCCAGTGCCTCACCACCCTCACAGTAAAGAATTTCTTCCTGACATCTAATCTAAATCTACATCTACCCTCTTTCAGTTTAAAGCCATTCCCCCTTGTCCTATCACTACATGCCCTTGTAAAAAGTCCCCCTCCAGCTTTCATGTAGACCCCCTTATAGGTATTGGAAGGCTCCTATAAGGTCTCCCTGGAGCCTTCTCCAGGCTGAACAAGCCCGACTCTCTCAGCCTGTCTTCATAGAAGTGCTCCAGCCCTCTGATCATATTTCTGGCCCTCCTCTGGACTCACTCAAACAACTCCACATCCATTTTAGGTTAGAGGCTCCAGAACTAAACACAGTACTCCAGGTGGGGTCTCACAAGAGCAGAGTAGAGCGAGAGAATTACCTCCTTCAATTTGCTGTCCATGCTACTTTTAGTGCAGCTCAGCATATGGTTGACTTTCTGGGCTGCAAGAGAACACTGCCAGCTCATGTTGAGCATTTTGTCAACCAACACCCCCAAGTCCTGCTCATCAAGACTACTCTCAGTACAGTCTCGAACCCAGCCTGTATTTGTGCTTGGGATTGCCCTGACCCAGGTGCAGGACCTTGCACTTAGTCTTGTTAAACTTCATGAGGTTCACATGGGCCCACCTCTCAGGCCTGTCATGGTACTTCTGGATGGCATCCCTTCCCTCCAGTGTGTTGATGGCAACACACAACTTGGTGTTGTCAGCAAACTTGTTGAGGGTGCATTCAGTCTCACTGTCCATGTCACTGACAAAGATATTTGTCCTGGGTTCAGCTGTAGCAGTTATTTTTCTCCTTCTTAGTATCTGGTGCAGTGCTGTGGTTTTGACTTTAGTCTGAGAACAATGCTGATAACACACCAATGTTTTTCGTTCTTTCCTGCTAAGTAATGCTTACTCTGATCAAGGACTTTTCAGTCTCATGCTCTGCCAGTGAGGAGGGGCACGGGAAGCCAGGAGGAAGCAGAGACGGGACACCTGACCCAAACTAGCCAAAGGGATATTCCATACCACAGCACGTCATGCCCACTATATAAACTGGGGGGAGTTACCCGGAAGGCCCAGATTGCTGCTCAAGTTGGGCTGAGTATCGGTCAGCAGGTGGTGAGCAACTGTATTGTGCATCACTTGTGTTTATTGTTTTCCTTTTCCCTTTTTAGTTTTATATTCTCTCCCCTTGTTATTTCCCTTATTTTTATTATTGGTGGTAGTAGTAGTTTTGTATTATATCTTAGTTACTGGACTGTTCTTATCTCAACCTGTGGGATTTATATTCTTTTGATTCTCCTCCCCCTCCTTCCGGGAGCAGAGGGGGAAGAAGAGGGGGGAGTAAGCGAGCGGCTACGTGGTTTTGAGTTACCGGCTGGGCTTAAACCATGACAATGTTAAACAGCGCTGGTCATAGTACTGACCCCTGAGGATTGCCACTCATCACTGGTCTCCAGTTGGACATTGAGCCTTTGGCAACACTTTGAGTGCGAACATCCAGCCAATTCCTTATCCAAGTGGTCCATCTGTCAAATCCATGCCTCTCCATTTTAGAGACAAGGTTGTCATGTGGGAGAGTGTCAAATGCTGTCCTGCATTTATCTGTCAAATGTCAGATTCATCATTTAAATAATACCAACTATATAAAATATTCAATTTTTTTCCCCACTTGTCTTGAACAGAAAGTTCAGAGCTACTGCTGTCACACTTCACTGCCAATCAGATAGGAGTGCTAATGTATTGTGCAACATTGGCAGTGCCAAAATGACCATGAATCTGTTAGGATGCATCTATCAAAAGCTGAATGCTAGTGACACTGGAACAGCTCATCAGCAGTGATGGGCTGCATTCTGCTCACAGAGTAAATAAGGAGTGGGTTACAAAAGGAATTACAAGAGAGATGGTTATTCTGGAATTCCTACAGTCTAATCCAGTCAAATGCTTTCTACTTTGCCTTTGGATACACATGATGTCTTGTTTCTCCTGCTATAGGGAACATGAGCTGGTGAAAAGCGACGCTGTAAGCAAGCATAGTGCAATGTCAAGTGAGTCTCCCCTCATGAGGCATCATCCTGACCTGGATCCTGTTTTCCCTCTTGAACTGCTTACAAGGATCAGCAGGCATGTAGTCTTGATCTTACTGTCTTCTCCTTTTCTGTCATCTGCTTTATCAGCTTCGTAGCCATAGTCCATAATCCCCATGGAGCATCTATATGATGTGTCAATGCTGGTCTAAACAATACAAGACAAAAATTGAAGATCTTGATGGTTACCTGCTTAGTTTTGACATAGTGTAGCTATCAAAGACATATCAATCCAGGGTACAAGGGAGTAACACAGAGAAATATATAATGAGTATATTAATTAATTTGCACAATTGTTCTGCTGACAGGCGGGGTACTCAACAAAATGACCACACACTAGCCGTATAACAGGCACAGTTTATTAAGCAAGCACACTAAAGCAAACAAGCACACTAACATGAATCAGGTATATATCTCTCTACATATAGTGAATAAGTACAATAAAGCAAATCAGAGATATATATAAGTAAAGTACAGAGGAAAATTAGCAATGCATCAAATCATTACTGTATAGAGAAAACAGATTAAGAAGAAATACATCACCAATTACCACAAAATCATCATCCAGGCCCACACTTCAAGCTGGGAAGCCCCATTGCAGCTGATGCCAGGAGTCTCAGGTAATTGGGAAAATTCCTACGTGGTGCGTCCACCCGTAGGTGAGGCTTCTCTCATGGCCACAAGAGGGTCCTGCTTTTATACCCTTATCAAAACAACCGCCTTTATGCCAGATCTGTAATTGTTTACTCGTGGGGCCATGCAGTTTCTCATGATCTCCCTGTTATCTGCGCTGAGAGCATTGCCCAGGCACCCCAGCGTGGCCAAGTATGAAGGTCATAGAACAGCTGCACCCTTATGTTTTCCTACCTCTTTCTGACAAATAGTCATAATTAACATAAATATATATACTCTACTGAATACACTTTGACAAAAAACATACTTTGTCATGTCTCTCAGTCATGAGAGGGAATCAACTTTCAGCTAGGTTCCCATCCATTACAAAAATACATGGATGGCCATGGAATTATGCTTGCTGTAGTGAGAGGGGAGTACATAGCATATGGCTGGAGGACATGATGTTAATAGAGACCTAGAGAGGCATGT
This sequence comes from Strigops habroptila, assembly GCF_004027225.2. Taxonomy (NCBI): domain Eukaryota; kingdom Metazoa; phylum Chordata; class Aves; order Psittaciformes; family Psittacidae; genus Strigops; species Strigops habroptila. The sequence continues at coordinate 14,416,753 of NC_044301.2, forward strand.
TGTGAGGCATCAGAGCAGCGTCCCCTTCATCACATGTCTTGAAGCATTCTACAGATCTGTCAGCGATACCACAGGGGAAGAGGTAAGGTATCATTTTTTTGCCACGTCAGTGAATATGAACCTGATAGAAAGGCAGGCTCAATACTCAAATGATTTGCAATAATTGATTTGCGGTTGATGGAAGAGCAGACTGCCATGCACAGTGAGTTTCGTGATGCTTGGTGTTTCTGAATTACCTGTAGCCTTTACAAGTATTTGTGCGTATAACAGGCTGGTTTTCTTTGATAACCATAAAAAATTCCCTTTTGAGGAGAATGGCTGATAAACTTGAACCCTCAAAGCATAGAAGAGCAGAAAGAAACCAAAATTAGCCAAAGCAATCCTGTCATGGTTTAAGCCCAGCTGGTAACTCAGAACCACCCATCCGCTCACTCACTCCGCCCTGCTCTTCCTCCCCCTGCTCCTGGAGGGATGGGGAGGAGAATTGAAAGAATGTAACTCCCACGGGCTGAGATAAGAACAGTCCAGTAACCAAGGTATAATACAAAACTACTACTGCTGCCACCAATGATAATAATGATAAGTGGAATAACAAGGGGAGAGAATGTGGCGTATGAAGGGCATGGACTCAAAGCATCTTCATGCAGCGAATCACTTTATTGCCTATTGCTCTAGCTTTTATACCATTCTAGCAAAAGCTATATTTACCCTATTGCTCTAACTCTTATACCAAGCTGTTTTACCACATCATGTTTAGTTCCTGCTTTACAGTTTAGTTTTTTCAACATTCTTCGTCATTTCACAAACAGTCCCAAAATAACCAGTTCCCTATCTTTCTGTTCTCCGGCTTCTGTCCAGCTGGGTTTCTCTGCTTAATCACACAGTGTACTTTGCTTCTTCTTTAACTCTTTCTTCTCCAGCCAAGCAGTTACTTCTCTTTGGCAATAATCAAATAGTTTTCATCCTCTCCACAAGAGAATACAATTGCTCACCACCTGCCGACCAATACCCAGCCCAACTTGAGCAGCAATCTGGGCCTTCCGGGTAACTCCTCCCAGTTTATATAGTGGGCATGACATGATGTGGTATGGAATACCCCTTTGGCTAGTTTGGGTCAGGTGTCCTGTCTCTGCTTCCTCCTGGCTTCCCGTGCCCCTCCTCACTGGCAGAGCATGAGACTGAGAAAGTCCTTGATCGGAGTAAACATTACTTAGCAAGAACTAGAAACATTGGTGTGTTATCAGCACTGTTCCCAGACTAAAGTCAAAAACGCAGCACTGCACCAGCTACTAAGAAGGAGAAGAATGACTGCTACTGCTGAACCCAGGACAGTATCCACCCCTTATTCCATACCATTCACGTCATGATCATATCCCACATTTTTCAATATACCATCGCTTTTGTCTCATATATATACACACATATACATATATACACACACACACACACAAAGAGAGAGGTATCATTCCTTAGTCCGTGGACCAATCCCTATAAAGTTGCTGAATTCATGCAGTCCATGATATCATGCTCCATCTCTTGTAATAGTCTTTCAGGGCAGGAGAGACGGTGTGTAGTGTTGGGTTGTTGCCTGCTGATGAGACCGCCAAACTTGTCTGGTCACTGCTGAGCTTGTCTGGTTTCAACAAAGTTCATTCTTTGTTGGGGTGATGATCAGATGGAAGTCAGGGTCAGTCGATGGTGACCTGACGACAGTTCTGCTGCTGCTGCTGGCTTGTCCCATGACTTTATTCTCCCCTGATGATCATGACAGCACATATCTTCTCTTCAAAGCTCAGAGTGGTGGAGATGGGCATCTAGCTGATGGGCTATAAAAGTGTTATAGAGCAGGCAACAGCATATAATTGAGTTCATTGGCTGGTTTCCTCCAAAATTAAATCCCCTTGAGGTACACACCAGACTTCCCCATCTTCCCGCATTACCCACCAAGTATATCCAGGTCCCTGAGCAAAAGCAACCCCACGAGTGGGTTTGCCTTTACCTGAAGCAGGAATAACCCAGACTGTCTTCCCCAACAAATTCTTTATGTGCACCACAGGAACTTTATCCCCCTCTACAGTACATAAAAGTTCTGATTGGGCTGGGCCAGCCCTGTTGGCAGATCCCCTAGTTTTGACCAACCAGGTGGCCTTTGGTAAATGTGTATCCCAGTGTTTGAAAGTTGAAAGTCCGCTTGGCTTGCTTAATTGCAGCACGTTTCACATTTGTGAATAACCTGGGCAATAGTGTCCATTGTTAAGTCCACCCCTCGATCATGAGCCCATCTATATGTTACATCTCTGCCTTGATGGCCTGAGGTGTCATGGGCCCACCGGGCTCAAAATAATTCACCCTTATGTTGCCAATCCAAGTCCATCTGAGCCACTTCAATCTTAGCAGCCTTATCCACTTGCTGGTTGTTCTGACATTCCTCAGTGGCTTGACTCTTGGGTACATGAGCATCTACGTGGCGTAACTTCACCTCCAGGTTCTGCACCCAGGCAGCGATATCTTGCCACAGTGCTGCAGCCCAGATGGGTTTACCTCTGGGTTGCCAATTGTTCTGCTTCCATTGCTGCAACCACCCCCACAGGGCATTTGCCACCATCCATGAGTCAGTATAGAGATAAAGTACCAGCTATTTTTCTCGTTCAGCAATGTCCAAGGCCAGCTGGATGGCTTTCACCTCTGCAAACTGACTCAATTCACCCTCTCCTTCAGCAGTTTCTGCAACTTGTCATAGGGGACTCCACACAGCTGCCTTCCATCTCTGATGCTTTCCCACAATACAGCAGGACCCATCAGTAAACAAGGCATATTGCTTTTCACTCTCTGACATTTCATTATATGGTGGGGCCTCTTCAGCATGCATCACCCCCTCCTCTGGTGACATTCCAAAATCTTTGCCCTCTGGCCAGTCCATGATGACTTCTAGAATTCCTGGATGACTGGGATTTCCTATTCGAGCTCGTTGTGTAATAAACTCTCTAACCAGAATGATAGGTTAGAAAGCCGACGTTACTTTATTACAGTACCGCTTATCATGCACACTGAGAAGAGACATTTCACAGCTTACCTATCTATCTTCATTATATATATATTCATTATAATTCCATGAAATGCTCACCCAATTCTCATTACTCATGCGTATGTCAATTTGGCTTGATAAGGCCACTGTGCAGGTGCTGTAAATTTTGAGGAGTGGTCTCTGGTGGTCATGGTGGTGGTTTGGGGAGAAGTACCCCTACTCATTTTATCCTTTTATGGAAATCTGTTAGTTAAGGACATTGGAATGTGTGTTTAGTTGTGCCAATTAACTACATGTTCTTGTTTAGTCTAATTTACAGCCCTGAGAGGCTCCTCGAGTTGTTTTCTTTTGCAGCCATTTACCTATTTCTCAGGCCGTATCAACAGGAGGAAGGCCTACATTGGTTTGAGAGAAGACATCTGGTTCTCTTGTTGCATGCCATCCTTATCTTGAGAATCCTTGTAACCTTGTTCATGTCTAAGTCTCTATAAAGAGTGAAATACTATTTTAAGAATCCTCGTAGCCCTGTCTAAGTCTATATACAGTGAAATACTAATTTAATTCGGTATCACTTTTTTATAACCTTTTGACTATCATAGAATGGTTAGGGTTAGAAGAGACCTTAAAGATCATCTCGTTCCAACCCCCCTGCCATGGGCAGGGACACCTTCCCCTAGATCAGGTTGCTCAAAGCCCCATCCAACCTGGCTTTAAACACTTCCAGGGATGGGGTATCCACAACTTCTCTGGGCAACCTGTACCCTCTTTCAGTTTAAAGCCATTCCCCCTTGTCCTATCACTACATGCCCTTGTAAAAAGTCCCTCTCCAGCTTTCTTGTAGCCCTCCCCCCCACCTCAACTTGCTGGCCACACTCCTTTTGGTGCATCCCAGCATATGGTTTGCTTTCTGGGCTGCAAGAGAACACTGCCAGCTCATGTTGAGCATTTTGTCAACCAACACCCCCAAGTCCTTCTCCTCAGGGCTGCTCTCAATGCAGTCTCTGCCCAGACTGTATTTGTGCTTGGGATTGCCCTGACCCAGGTGCAGGACCTTGCACTTGTCCTTGTTGAACTTCATGAGGTTCACACTGGCCCACCTTTCAAGCTTGTCAAGGTCTTTCTGGATGGCATCCCTTCCCTCCAGCGTGTTGACCACACCACACAGCTTGGTGTTGTTGGCAAACTTCTAGTTAGACTTCTAGTTACCCAGAAGTCTAGAAGTCATGATGGACTGGCCAGAGGGCAAAGATTTTGGAATGTCACCAGAGGAGATGATAGCGATGCGTGCTGAGGAGGCCCCACATTGGGCACCAAAAAGAACTGTTGTGGTTCACTTCATGAGGTTTGCACTGGCCCACCTCTTGTCCTGGGTTCAGCAGTAGCAGTCATCCTTCTCCTTCTTAGTAGCTGGTGCAGTGCTGCGTTTTTGACTTTAGTCTGGGAACAGTGCTGATAACACACCAATGTTTCTAGTTCTTGCTAAGTAATGTTTACTCCGATCAAGGACTTTCTCAGTCTCATGCTCTGCCAGGGAGGAGCGGAAGCTGGAAGCAGAGACAGGACACCTGACCCAAACTAGCCAAAGGGGTATTCCATACCACAGCACGTCATGCCCACTATATAAACTGGGGGGAGTTACCTGGAAGAGCCAGATCGCTGCTCGGGTCAGGCTGCATATCAGTCGGCGGGCGGTAAGCAATTGTATTCTCTCCCCTTGTTATTCCCCTTATCATTATTATCATTGGTGGTGGTGTAGTAGTTTTGTATTATACCTTAGTTACCGGACTGTTCTTATCTCAACCCGTGGGAGTTACATTCTTCCGATTCTCCTCCCCATCCCTCTGGGAGCGGGGGGAGGAAGAAGGGGGGGAGTGAGCGAGCGGCTGCGTGGTTCTGAGTTACCGGCTGGGCTTAAACCATGACGCCTCTCAAGCTTGTCAAGGTCCTTCTGGATGGCATCCCTTCCCTCCAGTGTCTTGACCACACCACACAACTTGGTGTTGTCAGCAAACTTGCTGATGGTGCACTCAATCCCGCTGTCCATGTCACCAACAAAGATGTTAAACAGCACTGGTCCCAATACTGCCCCCCTGAGGAACACCACTCGTCACTGATGTCCACTTAGATATCAAGCCATTGACCACAATTCTTTGAGTGTGACTATTCCTTATCCACTGAGTGGTCTACCTACCAAATCCATGCCTCTCCAGTTTAGAAGTTACTATAGTTACTAGGCAATGAGCAGTCATGGATATGTTTTTAGCATGGACAGGTGAATTTATAAATATTTTTATATCACTGTGTTCCTTTCACATTTTTCATCTCTTCTTTGTAGAGCTGTTTTAGTTCTTTTTTCTTTTTCTTTTTTTTTTTTTTTTCCCCACCCCGGTTTCCCCCATTTGTGTTTGAACTTTCTCATTTCCTGTGCATTGCTCAGACATGGAAGCAGCAGACTAGAGTCTTAAACGAGAAGGGACTATTTAGCAGAAGTTTCCTAACAACACCAAATGACATTAAGAAAGCAGATTACAAACATGTCATACAGTGGCTAAAGTCATATTCTGTTTGCGAGGGGGTCAGGAAGTGCAGAGCCCTCCAGTCCAACCCAGGGAGCAAGCAAATTCAACCTACTGTACTGCCACCCACTGGCCATATCTTGGCAGGCCAGGATAATTAGTGAAAGCAAATACTCTCACTATTTAGCCATTTACCATTAGACTGAATTCAAAACCTTCAAGTCAAAAACACAGGGAGCGAGCAGGCTAAGTCCAAGAGGGGCCAATGTGCAGACTTTAATACTGCTCCAGGTCTGAAGACAGAGCAGAGCAAAGGAAACAAACCTGGACATGGCGTTATAAAGAAGTTATGATTAAGGAGTAAGGAGATGGAAGAATGTGCTGTTTGTGTCTATGAAGGAAACATCAGTTCAGGCATGTATGTTGTTTCAGCAGAGTAATTAATACAGGTGAGTCTATTTCTATAGACTATTTTGCAACACTTCCTTTGAGAATCTCTACACTCAGGAAACATCTGTACTTCTGAGCTGCCACCAGAGACAATCAGGATGGATAAACTTCATTTACAGTCAGGCAGAAAGTAAAACACAGATAAATCCTTAGATTAAAAAGCAGAAACAGAAGAACCTACTTGTGTTCCCTCTTCGTGTAACAGAGGAAGGGCTTGTATCTGCCACAAGCAAAGCCTGAAGATGGTGGCCAGGAAAATGACATTTAGAAAAAGTTAGAAACATATTTTCCATTTTTAAAAAAATTCCAAATAAAAGTGAAATCTCCCAATTGCTGCTCAAAAACTGAGGGAGAAAGTTCATGAGGACTTCTCAACCTGGGAAGCAGAAAGTCTCCAAGCAGTGGGGGGTGTGGGTGGTGACTATTTTGCTGCTTCTTACCAGGCAACTTCAGGCTTATATGTCAGGACTCTTTTGCAACTTCATTGTTTCTTATTTCAAATGGAGGTATTGATATTCCCTCCTCTAAAAAGCAATGAGCCTGTTCTTTTTTTCTGAAACAACTCCTAGGATCTTGCAACTTTAAAAGGTATTGACAAAATGGACCCTGGAAACAGTATATACACCTTGGAGCAGGTCATCATAAAGTGGCAAACTCTGCAGCTGGCTGATTGTTACATGTTGAAGTATTTTGCTTTACTGAACCATAGCCATCCTGCACAAGCTGCATGCAGGAAAAAACAAATACCATACTCCAAGTGTAGACTTTGCTCAAGGACCTGAGCAAGGACAGGCTGGCAAGAGGAAGGAAAAGCTCTGGGTGGTTTTGTAACCTCTCTGCTTCAGCTGCTGAAAACTGGATTGGGGGGGGGGGGGGGCAGAGCTGTCTAGCAAGAAAATCTGATGCAAATGTCCAAAGAATTTCCCTGCATTTGATGCTTCATGAGCACTTTCCAAAATAACGGGGAAGGAGGCACTGGCTTCCTGCAATACCGCTTTCCTGTTACGATGGCCCCTGCTATAGTCTGTGTCTCTGGAGGAGGAATGAGGTGTGCTGTGACCCAGCAGCCAAGGCAAAAGTCCATGTTACTGTGAGCAAGAGGTGGGTATATTTTTTTAACTTCACCTGTCCTAAGTCATAAGAAGGTCCACCTGGCACACAGCAGTCTTGACTGTGGCAAGGCAGCCACAGTCAAAGGTGGGACTAGCTTCTGCCATGCCATCCAGCCCTAAATACTTTGAACTGTCTTAGGGGTCACATGCAGAAGTTGCCCAGAGATAGTGCCCAGTTTCTTGGATACAGGAGGACAAATTCAAAAGTCCTTTCTGGCCTGATAGTTCAAACCTCAAACTATAAAATGCATGGTTATAAATATTTTATATTAATTTTCCTTTTTTTCTGTAATTGAGACCAAGCAATGATCATATTTGAAAAATCATGGAAGTCAGGTGAAGTTCCCAACGACTGGAAAAAGGGAAATATAACCTCCATTTTCAAGAAGGGGAAAATGGAAGACCCAGGGAACTACAGACCAGTCAGTCTCACCTCTGTGCCTGGCAAAATCTTGGAGCAGATTCTCCTGGAAAGCATGCTAAGGTGCATGAAAAACAAGGTGGTTGGTGACAGCCAACATGGCTTCACTAAGGGGAAATCCTGTCTGACCAATATGGTGGCCTTCTGTGATGGGGCTCCGGAACTGATGGACAGGGGCAAATCAGTTTACATTGTCTACCTGGACTTGTGCAAAGCGTTCAACGCTGCCCCGCACAACATCCTTGTCTCTAAATTGGAGAGACATCAATTTGATGGAAGGACCACTTGGTGGATAAAGAACTGGCTGTATGGCCGCACGCAAAGAGTTGTGGTCAACGGCTCAATGTCCACTTGGAGACCAGTAACGAGTGGTGTCCCTCAGGGATAGGTGTTTGGACGGATCTTGTTCAACATCTTTGTCGGTGACATGGACAGTGGGACTGAGTGCACCCTCAGCAAGTTTGTCGACGACACCAAGCTGTGTGGTTCGGTTGATACGCTGGAGGGAAGGGATGCCATCCAGAGGGACCTTGACACGCTTGTGAGGTGGGCCAATGCCAACCTCATGAAGTTCAACCAAGCCAAGTGCAAGGTCCTACACCTGGGTCAGGGCAATCCCAGGCACAGCTACAGGTTGGGCAGAGAAGAGATTCAGAGCAGCCCTGCAGAGAAGGACTTGGGGGTGTTGGTTGATGAGAAACTGAACATGAGCCAGCAGTGTGCGCTCATAGCCCAGAAAGCCAACCGTATCCTGGGCTGCATCAAAAGAAGCGTGACCAGCAGGTCAAAGGAGGTGATCCTGCCCTTCTACTCTGCTCTTGTGAGACCCCACTTGGAGTATTCTGGTGTCCTCAACATAAGAAGGACATGGAGCTGTTGGAGCGAGCCCAGAGGAGGGCCACGAGGATGATAAGGGGGTTGGAGCACCTCCCATATGAAGACAAGCTGAGAAAGTTGGGGCTGTTCATCCTGGAGAAGACAAGGCTGTGTGGAGACCTCATAGCAGCCTTCCAGTATCTGAAGGGGGTCTATAAGAATGCTGGAGAGGGACTCTTCCTTAGGGACTGTAGCGATAGGACAAGGGGGAATGGCTTCAAACTTCAACAGGGGAAGTTTAGCTTAGATATAAGGAACAAGTTCTTTACTGTGAGGGTAGTGAGGCACTGAAATGGGTTGCCCAAGGAAGTTGTGAATACTCCATCCCTGGCAGTGTTCAAGGCCAGGTTGGATGGAGTCTTGGGTGACATGATTTAGTGTGTGGTGTCCCTGCCCATGGCAGGGGGGTTGGAACTAGATGATCTTAAGGTCTTTTCCAACCCTAACTATATTTATGATTCTATGATTCTATGATGGAAGAGGGCAGCAATCTCTCCCTTTAGTTTGGCTTTTGGGACTTGTCGTCATTTGAGCCCAGCCAGTAACTCAGAACCACACAGCCGCTCGCTCACTCCCCCCCTTCTTCCTCCCCCCACTCCCAGAGGGATGGGGAGGAGAATCGAAAGAATGTAACTCCCACAGGTTGAGATAAGAGCAGTCCAGTCACTAAGGTATAATACAAAACCACTACTGCTACCACCAATGATAATAATGATTAGTGAAATAACAAGGGGAGAGGATACAATTGCTCACCACCTGCCCACCGATACCCAGCCCGACCCGAGCAGCGATCTGGGCCTTCCGGGTAACTCCCCCTGGTTTATATACTGGGCATGACGTGCCATGGTATGGAATACCCCTTTGGCCAGTTTGGGTCAGGTGTCCTGTCTCTGCTTCCTCCCGGCTTCCCCTCCTCCCTGGCAAAGCATGAGACTGAGAAAGTCCTTGGTCGGAGTAAACATTACTTAGCAACAACTAAAAACATCAGTGTTATCAGCGTTTTTCCCAGACTGAAAGTTTAAAAACACAGCACTGCACCAGCTACTAAGAAGGAGAAAAATGACTGCTATAGCTGAACCCAGGACAGGACTTTCTCCTAAAGTGTCCTTAATTGCTTGCCTACACCAGGCTACCTCTGCTGCTTTAGTGGAGCTTCCAAAAGGAGATAAGGGAGATGTGAGCAGAGGCAGGGCATTTTTTTAGCACGTGCAATGTGATGATTTCTTCCAGTGATGCAAATGAGTGCAGAAGCACTCTTGCCAGCATTTCTGCCTGCAGGACACGGTTTTGCCCACGGAGTGGTGCCACCTCGGAGAGGAGGGGACATGAATACATGCCTGCAGTCTACTTGGCTAAACAGGTGGCTTCTGCCCTGGGATGCATTTGTGCAGCACCTAAGCCAGTTCAGCTTCTAACTGCAACAATAATAGATAACATATAGTAAAAAAGTAAACATTATAGAAATGTTATTCTCAGTGCTAAATAAGATGACAAAAATGAAAAAACCTTCCTCCAAGAGATATTAAAATATCTTTACTTTTAATAATTTAAGGGACATACTAGTGAGAAAGATAAGGAAACTTAAAATACATTTTTTTTATTCTTGATCATCTCTTCCTCACACTCTCCTGTATGATAGAGCCATTGATATATCAAAGGCTGAAGCAGAGCCTTTGAAAAAGTTATTGGGACAAAACATTGTCCTGTTTATTTTATTTCAGAAATTTGCCTTTACAAAAACTGGTCTGGTTTTGTTGTGCTTGTGTCTGTAAATAAATTTTCTTCCTCCTCCCTTCCCCCTTCATCTCTCTTTTCCCCTCTTTGTTTTTTTGGGTTTTTTTTTTTTTTTTTTTTTTCTGGTTCTAGAAGCCCTAGACTGTCTCATTGAGTGTTAAGGACAGACTGGCAATAATTTATGTTATAGTGTGATATTAAAAAAAATACATTACACAATAAATTTTAAGATGAAGGATGAAATGCAAGCAAAGATGCCAAATGTTGGTGGAAGGCCATTAGACAACAGAGTTCTATTGCTTACTGCTCTGTACAGAAATCGTAGAATGTTTGCATGAAGTTTTTTGCTGTGAAGCAGGAGAGGCGGGGGGGGAAGAAGAGATATAATAACAGAGAATGTGTATACTCAGTCAACTGGAGATAGAAAATTTTTATTAATGCCTGAAAATAAAGGTGACCAAGTTCAAATTTGGCCACCTGGCCACCTGGGATATTGTAATGCTGCCTCAAGCTGGAATAGCAGCAGTGTGGAAGAACTATGTCATGCGTGTGGTGCTGTTATTTCATTGCTGATTGAATTTTATACCCCTGGAGAACTATTAGAGAAGTTGGGTTAAATTAACAATTTTGTGCAAAGGCTATACACTGTAGATACAGAGAGAGTCAATTCACTCTATGGTGGAAGGGCTGGTGAAGCTGCTGTTTCATTCCTATCTCACCTCTGGTGAAATAGCTCTTTGAATCCAAAATTATGAGGAAATTTTATAGCACTGCAAGGTTAGTGGAGAAGATATAGTCCTTCTGGACATCAAGTAATGAAACAGGATGAGTTCTTTGTAGGAAAGAGAATATTTTTTATGATGGAACAATAAGGAGAATATATCTGTTTTCCTTTAAAGCTAAAAGAAATAAAAGACAGAAAAATTGATTATTTTTTTACTTTAAAAAAACCTAGAAAACCCAGAACCATACCCAGTATCACAATCAATGGGGAGAAAATGAATGCCTTATTGAACTGCCCTACAGAAAAAATTTTCAGTGCTTCAAGCCCAAACAACAGCGGATAAGATGTGAAATGCAATGGAAAAATCACTTAGAAGATAATTTTGATCTAATTTTACAGGTTGTTTCAATAACTGTTCCTGAACTCTTGTTTCTCTGTAATTCTAAAGAACAGTTTTTTAATTAATATATTTATCAAAAGAAAGAATATAGAGGACCAAAGGGAAGGAAAACAAACTCAAAACAAAGCTTTGAACATTGCAGGTCTTGGTTGACTCTGTAGCACATCAGCTCTCTGAGTACCCACAGCACTTCTTTCCATACAGTTTCTCTTCCCCTTCATCTCATAGCTTCATGTATAAAGTAAAGTACAATAAAAACAGTAGAATTCAGAGAGGAAAAACATGTTCAAGCATATTTCAATTCATATTTTCCTTCTTTAGCTCACTGTGATTCATTTACTGCATTTTCAGCCAGTCCTAATTGTTTTATGACACATTGAAAGACACCACAACATTTTGCTATCTCACTGCCAGCCTCTAGAAGAGTATCTGGGAGTGTTCAGGATATCCCTGCTGTAAAATTGTGGGGATGGGCCCTCAGCTCTGTGACATCCATCATCCCTGTTCCCTTTTCCTGACTTTGCTGGTCATGTTGTGCACCCACCCCCCTCCCCCCCCCCCGGCCTTTGGTACAGCGACTGGGGGGGGGGGGGGGGCTGTCTCCCCATCTCTTGACAGTTCTATTTCTCATGCAGGCAGGGCTGCTAAGGGAACATGATGCACAAAAAAGTTCATCTGTCCCTAAGTTTCAACGGGGACACTATGGGCATCAGTGTCCACCCTGGGACACAATATGCATGATTTTCGTGATAAAGAGCTGATGCCTCTGCAAAGACCCTGCTTAGCCTGTGAATCAAAGCCTTTTTTACACCACTGTAGCTCTAGTCCTGCCTCAGAGAAACAAAAATCTTTCTTCAGCCCCCACCCAACTAACCTTAGCATATCCCTGTGCGGTATCACATAAACTGTTTAGGAACTACAGTAATAAGCAGAATAGTAACATTTTGTCTGCAACAATTGTGAAAAAACCCAGTTTAAATATTGTGTGGGCACTCTGGTGCTGCTTCCCATTTAAAAGCCATGTTGCTGATAGCAGCAGTCAGTGTGGACCTGGGCCTGGCATGTTTGGTTGTGTTATAAATGGAGTTATTAGTGCTACCTGTGTTACTCTATCTTTTCCTTGTTGTTTTTGTATCAATGAAAGATGGAAAGCATCCCCCATCCTAACAACACATCCTGGTTTTGGCTGGGATAAGGTTGATTTTTTTCTTAGTAGCTGGTACAGTGCTGTGTTTAGGCTTTAGTCTGAGAATAATGCTGATAACACACCAATGTTTTAGTTGTTGCTTGGTAGTGCTTACTCTGATCAAGGACTTTTCAGTCTCTCATGTTCTGCCAGTGAGGAGGGGCACAAGAAGCTATGAGGAAGCAGAGACAGGACACTTGACCCAAACTAGCCAAAGGGGCATTCCATGCCACAGCACATCATGCTCGGTATATAAAGTGGGGGAGTTACCTGGAAGGGACTGATCGCTGCTCAGGGTCGGGCTGGGTATCGGTCAGCGGGTGGTGAGCAATTGTATTGTGCATCACTTGTGTTTATTGGGTTTTTTTTCCCTTTCCCCTTTTAGTTTTATATTCTCTCCCCTTGTTATTTCCCTTGTCATTATTATTAGTAGTAGTAGTAGTATATTGTACTTTAATTTAGTTATTAAACTGTTCTTATCCCACCCAGGGAGGGGAGAGTGGGGGGGGAATGTGAGCGAGCGGCTGTGTGGTACTTAGTTGCTGGCTGGATTTAAACCATGACACATGTTTATAAAAACAGTGTTGTGCACAGAGGGAGGAGAAGGAGTAAGAGAAAACAATCTCTAAGTGAGAGGGCTAGCTAAGCCTTCATACTCTTGGGGAAGTTGAACTGTGGCAAAGTGGGGAAAAAGGTTTTCTGCCCCCCCACACCCCCAACCCCCACCCACAACACAATGTGGTCTGTCTGGAAAAAAAATGAAGGATTTTTTTTTTTTTTTTAATGTTCTTCCAGATAGCAATTCTGCTTCTGACACTATGAAAAAATCCTCTTGCTATCTCAAGCTGCAGTCTTTGGCTCAGGTTCCTGGTTATGCAAAAATAGTGCAATAAACATTTCACTGCATATTTGATAAATCCATCTTCCTCTTTTCATTGTCACCATGAAGTTGATATGACAGGAGATAACTCCATCAAATTGCCATAGAAACCCTTGAGAGATTATGAATTTTTTTAAGATGTATATCCTCTTTAATGGGAAGTGGGGCCCAGTGAAAGCTTACTATTTTTAAGTAAAAGCACATGCAGGTCCGTGTGTGCACCTTTTTGTACAATTACACTATGTGGTGGAACCTTTACCCAGTATACATTGAGTTACACCAGCGTGTCCCATTTGAGACTGTGACTTTGTACACATTTCCTTGTATCAATATCTCAATCTGTGACCCCAATTCACAATTATATTAAGGCTAATAAGCCAAACTGGATGTGTGTAAAAGGCACTGTAAATAAAATGATAGTGTAGTTACTGATCTAACACATTTTCTGTGAGCATTTTCATTACCACTTTAAAAAAAAATAAAAAATGCTTGTCTATGCCCCTAGCTCCAACACTGCATTTTTTCTGCAATCCAGTGAAGAAAACAAGCTATATGCAGAGAATATTGCCTCTGTGTCAGAGTTCAAATGCCAGCTGGCTTTCTCTTTCCATAGCAAACCTTAAAAGCAAAGATGTTTCACAGTTTTTCTAAATGTGTCCTTTTCTTGTTCCTCAGTAAAGTAAAATTGGCTAAAGAGATTATGCTTAAACTTTAGCAAAATAAGGAAAAATAGATAAATATTTATATTGTGCTTTAGATATGAAACTCTGTTGTGCCAGGTGTTGAGTTATTCTGAGAAACTGAGAGGTACTTTGGTGTGGCAGGACGATGCTCACTGCAGGATGAGTTCCTCTTTGGAGGATATCAGTGCGTCACAGCGAATGGCCAGCTCATGGAGACAAACCACTGAAGATCTGGTGGCTGCTTTGCAGGACAAGCAGATAAGTCCTAAAATATTGTAGGGAAATCACTGGAGCATTGGTGGAAACATCCCTCAAAAGGTCTCTGGTCCAACTTCTTCAAAGCAGGGTTGTCACCCTCAACCTGACCGTTCTTTTCGCTGAGCTCAGGGGATAGCATGCATTACCCTCACACACTGAAGTCATGATTAAAGCACCATGCAGGTCAGAGGTAAGCCATGTTGCCTGCAATGCAGGGGTGCAGCCTATGTAGGTAGGCTTGAGCTGATTCTCCTAAACATAGCACAGGTACAGCTGGCAGCTGATGTCTGACCTCTACAAAACCACTGACCTCAGGACTGACCCCTGGTGAGATCCTCAACAATTCAGGGGGATTTTTTTTAATTTTTTTTTTTTTTTGGCAACTTTTCACTACCAGTCATGCTGCTGCAATTGCATGGCTAACACCCAACATGGGTGCTTATAGCTAGCTCACTTTTTTTAGCTTAATTTTTATGACAAATACTAATGTGTCTTATGATCCCAAGGCCTTCTCTTTGTATTAGAGTTGTTTTGCCTTCACTTTCTAACATGTTCAAGTAGTGCATGATCCTGCTGGGCCAAGAGTATGAAAAGCTTTTAAGCCATTACCTCTGTGTTACACTGTTATTACTACATTGCTGACAAAATCGGACACCCCCCTGTGTCTTCAAAAAAAAAAAAACAAAAGGAAAACATAGCTGTTCCTTAGCATCCCAAAGCATAAAGGGTGCTAACCTTACACTTTTGATCTTCATTGCAACAGCTACTGCACTATGAACAGGTTGTATGTGTTGGAGCATTTACCCAGACATAGAGCTATGTAGTAACTTTGGCTCAGCCTTAACCAAAGTAACCACTATTTAGAACCTCTCTGCTCTGTGAATGCATGTAAACCAGTGCTGTGTCCAGGAGAGCTGGATATCAATGGGCTTTTTCATCCAAGTGATCACAAGAGGGGAGGGTGTCTATTTTCCTGTTTTCCACTCAGGAACTTCAGAAAGCAGTTTCCCCATGCACTGATACAAGGGGATGATGTTTCTTCTTCTCGGGTTTTTATTAAGGCTGCCTGGCCTTTTGTGACTAACACATTTGCTTTCCTATGCCTGCATATTTTTACTCCCATTGCTTCACCTCCACAAATTTCCTGACAAAACCAAGTCTTGAGCAGTAGAAGTAAATTCCAATGCACACACTGGCTGAGATCCCTTCCTTGGTATCTTAAGACAGTGCTTTGCAATTCAGTGGCCCTCAAAGTGTTTTAGACATTGTGCATGGTACACAGCATTAAGAAGACATTAAGAAGTGGAGTAAGAGTAAGGGGAAAAGAAGGCAAAATCTGGAAAAGTATTACCTATTAGCACAATTCCAGACACTGCTGAAAGCCTTTAATTTTTCATTTAGGATGATAGCATACAACATAAGGCTGTCTAATAAAAGGAGGAACGTAGCCTTGACTTGGTAATTTAAAATTTTCTGCTTTGCAGTGAAGTCTAGAATCATGTCTGTTTTGCAAACAAACAGTAGCTTATCCTACTTAGAGTTCTTACTTTTGGAGGATGGAAATAGAGAAATCTATTCATTAGCTTATAAGTTTAAAATTAAAGACTGCCTTTGGCTTTGCCAAAGAGAACAGTGATTAAGAAGAAATACATCACCAATTACCACTAAATCATCATCCAGGCCCACACTTCCAGCTGGGAAGCCCCGTTGCAGCCAATGCCAGGAGTCTCAGGTAATTGGGAAAATTCCTATGCGGTGTGTCCACCCATAGGTGAGGCTTTGGATTTGGCTACAAGAGGGTCCTGCTTTTATACCCTTAGAAAAACAGCTGCTTTTATGCCAGATCTGTAATTGTTTACTCGTGTGGCTGTGCAGTTTCTCGTGATCTCACTGTTGTCCGCGCCGAGAGCATTGGCCAAGCGCCCTGGTGTGGCCAAGTATGAAGGTCATAGAACAGCTGCACACCTACGTTTTCCTGCCTCTTTCCGACAAACAGTCACTATGAACATAAATATATATACTCTACCGAATACACTTTGACAAAAAAACATACTTTGTTATGTCTCTCAGTCATGAGAGGGAATCAACTCTCAGCTAGGTTCCCATCCATTACATTCGGTCCTTTGATTCTCGATCATGACAGAGACACACGAGACACAATGTCTCATGATTGGTACCATAGACAGCAATTTTGTATTGTTAATAAAATGAGTATAACAACTATTATGCACACTGAGAGATGCTAGAGTTATATTCCCACTACTACGACTCAGGTTGTATACATTTTCAGTACTATTAGCACAATGATTATAAGCGCTAGAAGTCCTTAGTAGTTGGTGCAGTGCTGTGTTTTTGACTTTAGTCTGAGAACAATACTGATTGATAACACACCGATGTGTTGAGTTGTTGCTAAGTATTGCTTACTCAGATCAAGGACATTTTCAGTCTCATGCTCTGCCAGTGAGGAGGGGCACAAGAAGCTGGGAGGAAGCAGAGACAAAGGGGTATTCCATACCACAGCACATCATGCCCAGTATATAAAGTGGGGGGAGTTACTCAGAAGGCCCAGATTGCTGCTCGGGTCAGGCTGGGTATCGGTCGGTAGGTGGTGAGCAATTGTATTCTCTCCCCTTGTTATTTCACTTATGACTATTATTGGTGGTAGTAGTAGTAGTTTATTATATCTTAGTTACTGGACTGTTCTTATCTCAACCCATGGGATTTACATTCTTTCGATTCTCCTCCCCATCCCTACGGGGGAGGGGGGCGGGGGAGGGAAGAGAGGGGGGAGTGAGTGAGCAGCTGCAGGTTCTGGGTTGCTGGCCGGGCTTGAACCACAACAGTTCTTTTGGCGCCCAACGTGGGGCTCAAAGGGTTGAGGTAACGACATATATGACCAGAGCGTGTCTAATTGTATTTGTGATAAGCGTTCATTGTTTCAGATTAATAGTCACTCGTCACAATGTTTATTTATTTGCTCTCAGAGTTGTTGCTCTTGGTCTCGGAGTTTCAGCATGTCATACCTTAATTACAGCCAGTATTCACTGTTTTAGTGTTTATCAGCTGGAGGGCCTGGGTTAAGGTTATTGTTTCACTGTATTTCATGGTAATGACTTGTAATACAATAGAATCATTGATCATGAATCTGGCCTGGCATGTGTTCTCATCATGGTCATCACGTCTATACTTTGGGAGGTATATAATGAATTTTTTTAGCAATTACACATCTTTTTTTTCCTCCTCGGGGGGGGGGGGTGAACCTATGAAGGACACATTCTGCCCCACCCCCCGCTCCCCCACCAGGCTATTTACAGCAGCAGTTGAGAATTCTAAAGGTTTTGGATGGCCTTTGAATACCCTTGAAACCTGCCTGCTGACTGTGCTGGAGATCAGCATGTTGCCCCACATACAGCATGTGTTTTACCCACGGCCATACCACCCTGAGAATGACCTATTTCATCCAATCATCTCAGAAGTTAAGCAGGGTGGGGCTCGGGTCTTGTCTGGGGTTAAACGACGATATAGGAGGACCACCAAGAGATTTTCCCCGAGGCTGGACAGAACTGAGTGGCAGGGTGTGTGGGATCATATGGGCAAGCACCTGGGCCAGTAGGCCCGTCCACTGCTTTGGAAATTCACCCCTGAACAAGAGCGAAATCTGAAAAAACTAGCAGAACACTTAAATGAGGTGTGCTGTCGTTCTGGCGGTTCCAAAGAGGGACAACTTACTGCAACGTGCTGCGGCTTGGCCTATGCCTACAGAGCATCTCTGGAAAAAGACGTCCCTGGATCTGATGGCAAAGCAACATACAATGCAGCTACTCAACCCCCAAGCACAGCAGCTATAACAATCCTGAAAACAGACACTGCAGCCACTCCAACCCCAGTGACAGACACTGCAGACACTCCAACCAGAGTGACAAACACTGCAGCCACTCCAACCACAGTGAAAGACACTGCAGCTGCTCCAACCCTATTGAAAGACACTGCAGCCACTCCAACCCTACTGACAGACACTGCAGCCACTCCAGCTATAGTGATAGACACTACAGCAAAATCAAAGGACCAATCCATGCCAATATCAGCTGCCCCTATGAGCAAGGGGAAAAGCAACAAGAGCCACAATGAGCCACTAATGCAGTAAAGAAAGATGAAGACCCAATGTGTGAACTAGAGGGGACGGCATATGAACGAGTTATTACAACAGGAATCAGAGGAAGAGGAAGAGGTAACTTCTCGATCCCGAACCTCGAACGAGCTACAGAATATACGAACAGATTTCACCTGTCTTCGAGGTGAGCACACTGTCACCTGGTTGCTCCGATGCTGGGACAATGGGACCGATGGTCACGAACTAGAAGTTGGGAAGCCAAGCAGCTGGGATCACTTGCTAGGGAAAGAGGAATTGACAAAGCGATTGCAAAAGAAAAATGAGCCATCAGCCTTTGAAGGCGGCTTTTGGCAGCTGTGAAGGAAAGGTTTCCCTACAAGGATGATGTTATGAGTTGTTCAGCCAACTGAACCACGATAGAGAGAGGTATCCAGTCCCTGAGGGAATCAGCCATTATAGAGATGATCTATCGTAGGGTGTCCTGGGTTCAGCTATAGAAGCCATTTTTTCTCCTTCTTAGTAGCTGGTGCAGTGCCATGTTTTTGACTTTCCGCCTGGGAACAACGCTGATAACACCGATGTTTTTAGTTGTTGCTAAGTAATGTTTACTCCGACCAAGGACTTTCTCAGTCTCATGCTTTGGCAGGGAGGAGGGGAAGCCGGGAGGAAGCAGAGACAGGACACCTGACCCAAACTAGCCAAAGGGGTATTCCATGCCACAGCACGTCATGCCAAATATATAAACTGGGAGGAGTTACCTGGAAGGCCCAGATCGCTGCTCGGGTCGGGCTGGGTATCGGTCGGCGGGTGGTGAGCAATTGTATCCTCTCCCCTTGTTATTTCCCTTATTATTATACTAGTGGTGGTAGTAGTGGTTTTGTACTATACCTTAGTTACTGGACTGTTTTTATCTCAACCCATGGGAGTTACATTCTCCCAATTCTCCTCCCCATCCCTCCGGGAGCGGAGGGAGGAAGAAGGGGGGGAGTGAGCGAGTGACTGCGTGGTTCCGAGTTACCGGCTGGGCTTAAACCACAACAGTTCTTTTTGCCACCCAATGTGGGGCATGAAGGGTTGAGTTAACGACAGATATGACCAGAGTGTGTCTAATCATATTTGTGATAATCATTCATTGTTTCGGATTGATAGTCACTCGTCACAATGCTCATTTATTGGCTCTCAGAGTTGTTGCGCTTGATCTCAGAGTTTCAGCATGTCGTACCTTATTTACAGCCAGTATTTGCTGTTTTAATGTTTATCGGCTGGGGAGCCTGGGCTAAGGTCTTTGTTTCACTGTACTTCATGGTAATGACTTGTAATAGAATAGACTCATTGATCATGAAACTGGTCTGGCTTGTGTTCCCAGCATGGTCATCACCTCTATACTTTGGGAGGTATATAACGAAATTTTTTAGGGATTACATATCTTTTTTTTCTCCTCGGGTGGTCAACCTATGAAGGAGGCATTCCTTTACACCCCCGTAATCTAATGGAGAGTGGAGACTAACAGTAGACTATCGTGGCCTGAATGAAGTCACACCACCATTGAGTGCTGCCGTACCAGACATAGAATCATAGAATCATAGAATAGTAAGGTTTGGAAAGGACCTTAAGATCATCTAGTTCCAACCCCCCTGCCATGGGCAGGGACACCTTGCACTAAACCACGTGGTCCAAGGCTCTGTCCAACCTGGCCTTGAACACCGCGAGGGATGGAGCATCCACAACCTCCCTGGGCGACCCATTCCAGTGCTTCACCACCCTCACTGTAAAGAATTTCTTCCTTATATCTAATCTAAACTTCCCCTGTTTAAGTTTGAACCCATTACCCCTTGTCCTACCACCACAGTCCATAAGGAAGAGTCCTTCCCCAGCATCCTTATAGACCCCCTTCAGATACTGGAAGGCTGCTATGAGGTCTCCATGCAGCCTTCTCTTCTCCAGGCTGAACAGCCCCAACTCTCTCAGCCTGTCTTCATACGGGAGGTGCTCCAGCCCTCTTATCATGTTAGAACTTCAGTATGAACTAGAGTCAAAGGCAGCCAAGACGGATGCCACAAGTGATATTGCCAATGCATTTTTCTCAATCCCTTTGGCAGCAGAATGCAGGCCACAGTTCGCTTTCACTTGGAGGGGCGTCCAGTACACTTGGAACTGACTGCCCCAAGGGTGGAAACACAGCCCTACCATCTGCCATGGCCTGATCCAGACTGCACTGGAACAGGGGCAAGCTCCAGAACACCTGCAATACATTGATGACATCATCGTGTGGGGTGATACAGAGGAAGAAGTTTTTGAGAAAGGGAGGAAGATAATCCAAATCCTGCTGAAGGCCAGTTTTGCAATAAAGCGGAATAAGGTCAAGGGACCTGCACAGGAGATTCAGTTTTTGGGAAGAAAATGGCAAGATGGATGTTGCCAGATCCCCACAGATGTGATCAACCAGATAACAGTAATGTCTCCACCAACTAACAAGAAAGAAACACAAGCTTTCTTAGGTGTTGTGGTGTTCTGGAGAATGCACATCCCAAATTACAGTCTGATTGTAAGCCCTCTCTACCACGTGACCCGGAAGAAGAATGATTTCAAATGGGGCCCTGAGCAACAACAAGCCTTTGAACAAATTAAACAAGAAATAGTTCACGAAGTAGCCCTTGGACCAGTCCAGGCCGGGCCAGATGTGAAAAATGTGCTCTATACCGCAGCTGGGGAGAATGGTCCTACCTGGAGCCTCTGGCAGAAAGCTCCAGGGGAGACTCGAGGTCGACCCCTTGACTTTTGGAGTCAGGATATAGAGGATCCAAGGCCGGCTACACTCCCACTGAAAAAGAGATACTGGCAGCCTATGAAGGGGTTTGAGCTGCTTCAGAAGTGATTGGCACTGAAGCAGAGATCCTCCTGGCACCCCGGTTGCCTGTGCTGGGCTGGATGTTCAAAGGCAGGGTCTCCTCTACACATCATGCAACTGATGCTACATGGAGTAAGTGGGCCACACTAATAACACAACGAGCTCGAATAGGAAATCCCAGTCATCCAGGAATTCTAGAAGTCATCATGGACTGGCAAGAGGGCAAAGATTTTGGGATGTCACCAGAGGAGGAGGTGATGCATGCTCAAGAGGCCCCACCATATAATGAAATGTCAGAGAGTGAAAAGCAATATGCCTTGTTTACTGATGGGTCCTGCCCTATTGTGGGAAAGCATCGGAGATGGAAGGCAGCTGTGTGGAGTCCCCTGGGACAAATTGCAGAAACTGCTGAAGGAGAGGGTGAATTGAGTCAGCTTGCAGAGATGAAAGCCATCCAGCTGGCCTTGGACATTGCTGAATGAGAAAAATGGCCAGTACTTTATCTTTATACTGAGTAATGGGTGGTGCCAAATGCCCTGTGGGGGTGGTTGCAGCAATGGAAGCAGAGCAACTGGCAACGCAGAGGTAAACCCATCTGGGCTGCTGCACTGTGGCAAGATATCGCTGTCCGGGTGTGGCGTATGAAAGGCACGGACGCAGAGCATCTTCATGCAGCGAATCACTTTATTGCTTATTGCTCTGGCTTTTATACCATTCTAGCAAAATCTATCTTTAGCCTATTGATCTAACTCTTATACCAAGCTGTTTTATCACATCATGTTTAGTTCCTGGTTTACAGTTGTGTTTTTTCAACATTCTTCGTCATTTCACAAACAGTCCCAAAATAACCAGTTCCTTATCTTTCTGTTCTCCTGCTTCTGTCCAGCTGGGTTGCTCTGCTTAATCACACAGTGTACTTTGCTTCTTCTTTAACTCTTTCTTCTCCAGGCAAGTAGTTACTTCTCTTTGGCAATAATCAAATAGTTTCCATCCTCTCCCACATTTCCCCTTCTTTATTTATCTACAAAAGAGCAAGGTTCGCATATAACTGTGTGACCATAACCTGATTCATACTTCGTTCGATTGATCATTGAACCCAAGCAAAAAGACAAGGAAGACATAAGCAATCATTAATACAGCAATTAGAGCTATTAAAATAAACCCTGCGATATTTTTGAGCCACGGTCCAAAATTCCAGAGCCATGAAGACAGACCAAAAGCATCCCACCCCTGATTTAGCTGCAAGGGATACTCTTATGAATCGATTCTGAGTGGTCTCTTAGATTCATGCAACACATCCCATCAAAATCCTTGCACCCATGTTTAAATAACACAATCACGCTCTTGCTCAGCCTCCTCCATGTGCGTGTATCTGCTCATTAGTTTTATCAAATGTGCAAGGCCCCCCAACTGCTCTACTGACTGAGCTAGCCATTATGATTTAAAAAGTTCAAGACGAATGTGGCTTTCCATAGTCTATCTTGTGGGGAGTCTTGATCCTGGTTCCCCCCTTTTTTTTTTTCAGTTAACATGTCTTTGAGGGAGCCTGGTGCGGCCAATAGACAAGTGGGCACGCCGCCACTACCCCCATGTCCCCTCGCTTAAGAGCTTCCCACCTGCAGTCCTGCCATCGGTCCTCCGGACCCCACCCCTGCTTCCCTGTAAATGTCTGCCACTCAGCAGGAGGAGGAAACAAGTCTGGCTCCTTCTCCAGATCTACAAAACCAGGATCAAAGGGGTCCGTAGGGTCGTTAGGATCATCAAGGTTATCAGGGTCCTCACCCGACTCAGCTGTTTCCCATAGAGGCCCTTGCACCATGAGAATCATCATGGTCAGCGGTGAGGACTGCGACGACAAAGGAGGCGCAGACGGGGAGACAGAAGGGGGCGCGGGGGGGGGGCAGCTGGTGATGAGGCTTCAGATTTTACCCCCTTATGAGCATTAGTAGCTTCCTTAGATGTGACGGCATCAGCGGCAGCGCTGGTCTGTATCTGGCGAAGAGTGGCCAGGATCTGCCACCAGGTTGTCAAATGCTTCCCTGCTGTGGGGTCCCCGTTTGAAGCAGCATCATGCAGCCATTTACCAACAATTTGCCAAGCAGGGATTTGGAAAGTGCCGCTATCTGGAAAATCAGGCACTTTATCACGGATCCATTCTAACAAAGTCACAAGGACCCGATACGGGCCGATGCTGAGTTTCAAGCAGACGGCGCATTACTTCCAGACTGCGCTACTGATCTCAGGATAACTGTGATGGTGTTCCCCATCGCATTCTCAGCCGCTTACCTTCTGTCCTGCAGAATGGTAATTATGGTGCACCTTGAGCTTTCTTTCAGTTCCAACTCTCGAGCTTCCTTTCAGCTCCATCTATTGAGCTTCCTTTCAGCTCCGACTCTCGAGCTTCCTTTCACCTCCGACTCTCAAGCTTCCTTTCATCTCCGTCTCTCGAGCTTCCTTTCAGCTCCGTATCTCGAGCTTCCTTTCAGCTCCGACTCTCGAGCTTCCTTTCAGCTCCGACTCTCGAGCTTCCTTTCAGCTCCGACTCTCGAGCTTCCTTTCAGCTCCGACTCTCGAGCTTCCTTTCAGCTCCGACTCTCGAGCTTCCTTTCAGCTCCGACTCTCGAGCTTCCTTTCAGCTCCGACTCTCGAGCTTCCTTTCAGCTCCGACTCTCAAGCTTCCTTTCAGCTCCGACTCTCAAGCTTCCTTTCAGCTCTGACTCTCAAGCTTCCTTTCAGCTCCGTCTCTTGAGCTTCCTTTCAGCTCCGACTCTCGAGCTTCCTTTCAGCTCTGACTCTCGAGCTTCCTTTCAGCTCTGACTCTCAAGCTTCCTTTCAGCTCCGTCTCTTGAGCTTCCTTTCAGCTCTGACTCTCGAGCTTCCTTTCAGCTCCGACTCTCGAGCTTCCTTTCAGCTCTGACTCTCGAGCTTCCTTTCATCTCTGATTCTCGAGCTTCCTTTCAGCTCCGTCTGTCAAGCTTCCTTTCAGCTCTATCTCTCAAGCTTCCTTTCAGCTCTATCTCTCGAGCTTCCTTTCAGCTCTGTCTCTCGAGCTTCCTTTCAGCTGTCTCTCGGCTGAGCTACGCCACTGGTACAGTCATTGCTGTCTCTTTAAGGCCTGTTTTGGGTGCCATTTGTGGCGTATGAAAGGCATGGACTCAAAGCATCTTCATGCAGCGAATCATTTTACTGCCTATTGCTCTAGCTTTTATACCATTCTAGCAAAAGCTATCTTTAGCCTATTGCTCTCTTATACCGAGCTATTTTATCACATCATGTTTAGTTCCTGGTTTACAGTTGTGTTTTTTCAACATTCTTCGTCATTTCACAAACAGTCCCAAAATAACCAGTTCCTTATCTTTCTGTTCTCCTGCTTCTGTCCAGCTGGGTTGCTCTGCTTAATCACACAGTGTACTTTGCTTCTTCTTTAACTCTTTCTTCTCCAGGCAAGTAGTTACTTCTCTTTGGCAATAATCAAATAGTTTCCATCCTCTCCCACAGCTGGATACAGAACCTGGTGGTGAACGTACACCACATAGATGCTTATGTATCCAAGGGTCAGGCCACTGAGGAACACCAGAACAACCAGCAAGTGGATAAAGCTGCTAAGATTGAAGTGGCTCAGATGGACTTAGATTGGCAACATAAGGGTGAATTATTTTGAGCCCGGTGGGCCCATGACACCTCAGGCCATCAAGGCAGAGATGCAACATAAAGATGGGCTTGTGATTGAGGGGTGGACTTAACAATGGATGCTATTGCCCAGGTTATTCGCGGATGTGAAACGTGCTGCAATTAAGCAAGCCAAGCACTTAAATCCTCTCTGGAATGGAGGATGATGGCTGAAGTACAAGTATGGGGAGGCCTGGCAGATTGACTATATCACACTCCCACCGACCCGCCAAGGCAAGGGCCATGTGCTGACCATGGTGGAAGCAACCACCGGATGGCTGGAAACATATGCTGTGCCCCACGCCACTGCCTGTAGCACTGTCCTGGGCCTTGAGAAACAAGTCTTGTGGTGACACGGCACCCCAGAGAGACTTGAGTCAGACAATGGGACTCATTTCCGGAACAATCTTATAGACACTTGGGTCAAAGAGCATGGCATTGAGTGGGTATATCACATCCCCTACCATGCACCAGCCTCTAGGAAAATCCAATGGTACAATGGGCTTTTAAAAACTTCACTGAGAGCAATGGGTTGTGGGACTTTCAAACACTGGGATACACATTTACCAAAAGCCACCTGGTTGGTCAACACTAGGGGATCTGCCAACAGGGCTGGCCCAGCCCAATCAGAACTTTTACGTACTGTAGAGGGAGATAAAGTTCCTGTGGTGCACATAAAGAATTTGTTGGGGAAGACAGTCTGGGTTATTCCTGCTTCAGGTAAAAGCAAACCCACTGGTGGGGTTGCTTTTGCTCAGGGACCTGGATATACTTGGTGGGTAATGCGGGAAGATGGGGAAGTCCGATGTGTACCTCAAGGGGATTTAATTTTGGGGGAAACCAGCCAATGAACTCAATTATATGCTGTTGCCTGCTCTATAACACTTTTATAGCCCCTCAGCTAGATGCCCATCTCCACCACTCTGGGTTTTGAAAAGAAGATATGTGCTGTCATGGTCATCGC
The DNA here is from genome assembly GCF_004027225.2 of Strigops habroptila. Taxonomy (NCBI): domain Eukaryota; kingdom Metazoa; phylum Chordata; class Aves; order Psittaciformes; family Psittacidae; genus Strigops; species Strigops habroptila. The sequence goes on from NC_044301.2 coordinate 14,442,610, forward strand.
CAGAGAATAAATTTGTGGGAAAAGCTGGAAGCTTCAGTTACTGGAGTGTTCTTTTCTCAACCCATGGGATTTACATTCTTTTGCTTCTCCTCCCTATCCCTCCGGGAGCGGAGGGGAAGAAGTGGGGGAGTGAGCGAGTGGCTGTATGGTTCTGAGTTACCGGCTGCACTTAAACCATGACAACTCATCTAAGTGTTCTGCCACAATTTGGTGGCAGAGGGTGAGACTATGGAGCCTCCCTTGAGGTAAGCGGGTACACGTATATTGCCTACATCGCCAAGTAAAAGTGAACTGATCCCAATATTACTCAGCAATGGGTATTGTAAAGAAAGCATTAGCTATATCAATCCCTGCATACCAAGTTCTAGGGTGCCGTTGTGTTTTTCAATTAAAGTAACTGTGTCTGGTACTGCAGCTGTTAGTGGTGGGGTATGCTTGTTAAGCTCCCTATACTCCACTGTCATTTGCAATGTCCCTTCACTCTTATTAACAGGCCATATAGGATTATAAAGGTAATAGTTGTTGGTTTTAATACTTCCATATCTAATAAATCTTTAATAGTCTGTGACATCTCTTCTTGTCCTCCTGGTATACAATATAGCTTCATTGTGATTACCTTGGTGGCAGATGGGATTTGTATCAGAGGCATTTTAACTTTTCCAACTAAAACTGGCTGAGCTGATACGTATGTCCTGGTTCCAAATTGATACTTACCATCAGGTAAGCATAAAGTCAATCCTTTTAAAACATCAATTCCAATTATATTTTCAGGGACAGGAACAATCATCACTGAATAAGTTCCTTTTGGCAGAGTTCCAATTTTCATCTCACTTTTTGTTTGTACTGCTTCAATTTGTTTGCCACCTAATCCTGTAATCAAAACCTTTGCCTTTTAAATTTTTTAGGATTACCATAAATTAAAGAGGCCTCTGCTCCATTATCAATGAGGGCCTTAACTGTTTGACAAGATCTATTTTTCCAATAAATTTGAAGGTCTACATGAGGACAGTGGTCTGTCCTCGCCCATCCTTGTGCTGGAGCTTGGCCCTCATCTCAGTCCATTTTTATTTCTCTCAATTTTTTTAACATTTTAACATCTGGCCATTGATGAAGATCAGCGTACTGATCCCATCCCTTTTTGTATCCCGGTACTGTTGACTCACCAATGGGGGCCCTCCATTGGTAAGTGTACCATCCCGTTGAGGCACAAAGGGGGGAGCAGAAGGTCGAATTGCTTCATCCGTCATGTCATCAACTTTGTTTGAGCTTGAATTGTTTACCCTTTTCACAGATTTATGCAACCCATGTTGCTTGTACAATCTCCACTTTTCATTGGTGGGAATCCTGTCAATCTTATCTAGGGCTATCCCATCTTCCAGCAAGGAAGCAAACATATCTTTTCGAGAGAGTCATTTCTCTTTTACATCGCCCCTCCTGTTATCGTCTCTCATGGGTTTTTTGGGGCCCCATTCCCCCAAATCTCCTAACTGCTGGATCTTTTTTATGACTTCTCCTATGGGGTGTCCTGTTTCATTTATCAGTAAGGCCATCATAATACTTTTATACGCATGTGGTGCAATCCTAATAATCCTGTTCTGAATTGAAACTGATAGTGGAGCCTGCAGCATAGCATCTGAATCTCCGATAAAAACAGCAGTCTTCATTCCCTCCTCCTTTACAGGATTATGTTCAGCATGTTAACTACACCAAGGTCAATTCCCCTTCTGTGGGGTATTTTCTGTTACAGCCTTCCACTACTACTGCCATTAAATTAGTCTCATCCCCAGTGCCTTGGAAGGCATCCTGAACAAATTAGTCGAAGCTTAACATTACAAATTTCTTAATATCATCTGGATCCAATTTAACTCCTGAAGCCCCTAAATCATGCAACCTGATGACCCAAGAAAGATTCTCCAGGCTTTTGTTTGAACCTGTCCATAATGTTATTTATTTCATGCTGAGTGAAATCTTTTACCATGTCCCACCTAAACAGACAACCTAGAGGGTCATGTTCCACTTTCCTTCGTAATATTGGCTTTGCTTCAACGAACACCTCACCCTCTGGACTACTATCCAAATTGGTTGAATCCCACACATCTCCATCCCATTTCTCAGGGTCCCAATTACTTCCTGCATCTGCAATCACTGAATGCACTTTTATCCGGTTTACTCGACCCTTTCACTTTCAATATTTATATTGGGCAACCCAAACAGCCACTTTTTCTGCTACTGTTTGATAAGCATCCAATTTATCAGTTAATAATCGATTCTCGTACTGCAACATAACTATTTTTCCCTGTAATTCACAAAATCCTTCTCCTTCTGCATTTGCTCTCTCTGCTGATGCTGCTTTCGGCATGCAGCCAGCAGAATCCACTCCCGTCTCCCCAGAGCAATCAATTCCTCCCCTTTTTCTCCTGAATCTTTTTGTAAATATTTAACTACATCAGGAGGTTCTGCCTCATTCAAACAGGAGTCCCAATTCTCACATAAACCATAACACAACCATTTAGCAGCTATGTTACAATAAGGTAATTATTCCCAGCCAGGGATATCTAGCTCCATCATCTTTTTCTTTGTCTTAAAAAGTGCCATTTTGTTTTGAATCCTGCTGACTATGCCAAATTGTTCTGCTGACAAGCAGGGTACGCAACAAAATGACCACACACTAGCTGTATAACATGCACAGTTTATTAAACAAGCACACTAAAGCGAATAAGCACAGTAAAGCTAACAAGCACACTAACGTGAATTGGGTATATATCTTTCTATATATAGTAAATAAGTACAATAAACCAAATCAGATATATATATAAGTACAGAGGAAAATTAGCAATGCATCAAATCATTACTGCAGAGAGAGAGAACAGTGATTAAGAAGAAATACATCACCAATTACCACTGAATCATCATCCAGGCCCACACTTCCAGCTGGGAAGCCCTGTTGCAGCCAATGCCAGGAGTCTCAGGTAATTGGGAAAATTCCTATGCGGTGTGTCCACCCATAGGTGAGGCTTTGGATTTGGCTACAAGAGGGTCCTGCTTTTATACCCTTAAAAAACCAGCTGCTTTTATGCCAGATCTGTAATTGTTTACTCGTGTGGCTGTGCAGTTTCTCATGATCTCACTGTTGTCTGCACCGAGAGCATTGGCCAAGCGCCCTGGTGTGGCCAAGTATGAAGGTCATAGAACAGCTGCACACCTACGTTTTCCTGCCTCTTTCCAACAAATAGTCTTGATGAATATAAACATATATACTCTACCGAATACACTTTGACAAAAAAACATACTTTGTTATGTCTCTCGGTCATGAGAGGGAATCAACTCTCAGCTAGGTTCCCATCCATTACAACATCTTAAGGGGAAAGTATGGAAAATGCAGCAATCCACAGAAGGAAATAGCAGCACCACCTTTTTTCAGCCTTTTTTTCCTTTTCCTGTGTTGGTGAAGAGTAGTATCCCAGGAATAGAAAATTAAAGGCATTTGAAGCATTTTGTTAATCTTCCAAACTGAATAGTAAGAATGCAGGAAATTATCTTAGAGAAAGAATTACAAAGATGCACATGTGAGACAATTTTTTTCAGTCTGTTCAGCAATAGCAACATTAAAAATAACACATACCTGTAAAAAGCTGTCATAACATGGGATTATAAGAATATGACTCAGTTCCTTCATTGTGTCTGTGACAAACAAGCATTAGTGTTAATAGTGGGAATAGCACAATAGTTGTCTTCAGGTGCCATAAAAATGAATTGCTACTCGCATTATGATGGAAGTCCTTTAAGAATATTAATTCTTAAATTTCTGGTATATATTGTTAAACTTTTTGATCATTTTAATAGAGAATTGATTTCTTGGTTGCGGCTCTGGTTTGTCTTTGTACACACATTGCAGTGAGCTGCTTTGCTCTTGCTGTTCACCCAAAGACATCCCTACATTTGTCCCTCTGGAAAAGGAAAGAGCATGGGACATGGTTTTCAGTACCTACATAGCTCAGTTCCTGTGCTTTAAATGCAGGTACATCTGGAGTTAAACATGATAGCTTTTTAACAAATTTCTGTAATAAATGATAGCTCCTGAAGTGAAACTGATGGAGAGCTATCTAACTATGTGTTGTGGTTTAAACTCAGCTGGTAACTAAGGTACCATGCAGCCACTCGCTCACTTCCCCCCCTTTCCCCCTGTGCCCCGGGTAAGATGGAGAGGAGAATCAAAAGATGTAAAACCTGCGGGTTGAGATAAGAACGATTTAATAATTGAAATTAAGTAAAATATAATGATAATAGAAATAATATCAACAATAAAAATAATTATAATAATAGAGAACAAACAAACAAAAAAAGATAAATGAGAATTCAGAAAACACAAGTGATGCACAATACAATTGCTCACCACCTGCTGACCAATACCCAGCTGGACCCCAAGCAGTGATCGATCCCTTCTGGCTAACTCCCCCCAGTTTATATATCAAGCATGATATTCTGTGGTATGGAATATCCCTTTAGCTAGTTTAGGTCAGGTGTCCTGTCTCTGCTCCCTCCCAGCTTCTTGTGCCCTCCTCACTGGCAGAGCATGAGAGACTGAAAAGCCCTTGATTAGGGTAAACACTAGTTAGCAACAACTAAAACATCAGTGTGTTATCAGCATTATTCGCAGACTAAAGCCAAAACACAGCACTGTACCAGCTAACTAGGAAGAAAAATAACTCTATCCCAGCTGAAACCAGGACACTATGGGAAGGGGCAAGCAAAGACCATGAATTATAGCTGCCAATCTTTCTAGTTTAAGATTACATAGCCACAGCTGGAGCACACTCATTCCTCTTGCACTGCCCATTGTGCAGTTGTCCGCATTATAAAACGCTGTGGCTGAACGTAGCAAATATATTTCTGACATGACACCTCATTGCCATAATATTAGAAATCATGCTCCAAAGTGACAGAAAGTTCCAAGTATCATGAGGTAATCACATGGGGTTACCATGTTTTGTGACTTTTTACATTACATGAGGCAAGTGGCTACAAATCAGCAGATCACTGCTGCTTTGCACGTCTGATTCAGGCCACATATTTTTAGCACTCAAATTTGTCTTGGGGTTCTTCTTTATTCTAACCACCAGGGCGAGTAACTTTGAGATATATAAATGCAAATAGTTTTCAGTCTCACTTCCATCTCCTTTCTCTCCCTTTAGTCAACCCTCATGTTCTTGGTGACTTAGTAATCACGTATCCAAAATTAAAACCTGCTGTTGCAAGAAAAATAGTCTCTTGCCAGTGCTCTCTTTGATAACTTGGTACAAAAGAGTCTCTAAACTTTCTGGCCTTTCAGCAGCACTTCTAAGCCATTTAAGTACTGTAGGTGACATTGTATGGTTTTCTCTCTGCTGCTCTCAGATATAAAGACATGGTCTAATTTGCCCATGAACTCGGCAGATACTAGACAATCTCACACAGGGCTGATCATAGATACACCAATAACAGGGCCTGGGGCCATTTTCTGCCAAACAAGTTGAGGAAGGCTTCCTCTTCCCTGGGTTAAGGATCCTAAAAGAAAGATGTCTAATCTGCATTAGTCATGCCAGGCTTTCCTTATAATCACTACAGACTAACAGGTACCTCTGAAGATCATGTCATTACAGCCAAAGATAGGTCTACAAGCAAAGACTGACAAATTGCTCTCAAGAGGTGTTTATAAAACCTTAATAACAGAATCAGAGGGTGACCAGCTTGGGTCCATTTAAACATCTTTAGTTGGAAGAGATAAATCCCACAATTTATTGGAAAAGCTAGCTGTCAAAACCAAAGCAGGTAAAGAAAAAAAAAGTTGCTTTCAAGACTTCTCACAGTGCCAAGAGATAGCTTGGTGGATACTGTGCATATTTCTAGCTTCATTATTTAAATATGTACTTATGCTTGATTTGGTTTTTGTTCTTGAAGAGGACACTATGTTATTGCATTAGAAATGTGTGAAATGCAGACAAAGCTGCAGGGGAAAAAGGATTACCATAAAAGCAGCTTAAAAAAATGTAAAAGGTTAAAATCATAGAACAGCATTCTGGTAACCACATAATTATGGAGAAAATTGCAGTGAGGCTGATCTGAGAAAGGACTTTTTCTTGTTACTCTGTTTCAGTCTTACAGGTGTAGTTTATGAAAAAAATCTTGATATTTTCCTCTAATTCAGATGAGGGAAATATTTAAAATTTCTAGAATTTACCCAAATTAATTTTCCTGAATTTCTTTTAAAGTTACCTCTATTCACATAGGCTAGTAGGCTTACTGCCTTACAGAATATTTCTGGGTGGTTAGCTTTAAAGATAGATGATGATGATTATTATCATTGCATTGATGATACAAGCTTTCAATTAAAAAATGGTGTGGGTTTTTTTTTGACAACACAAGATTGAAGGATTTTTTTCTGAATGCCACTCATTTTCTGAAGGATAGGAACTCTTAATCAATATTCAAGTATTTTGATGGAAAAACTTGCCCAATAAAAACTTGGGTTGAAGAAACATGAATAAAAAAAAAAGTACATGCAGTTTGAACATAAGGAATTGCAGAACTTAATTGTAAGAGCTGAAGAAATGTAAACCCAAAAAGTTCATCGCTTATACTTAGCTTCTGATGACACCATGCTCAAGGTATTTACATATAGCAGAGAAGCCTAAATAGTATTGAGGAAAATGCCTTCTGTTGCTCTTCCATCTTAAAACTCAAAGGGTTGTTTTTCCCCGGTGATGTTGGTGCTGGGAGAATACAGAACAAAAACCCTGGTCAAGGGCACTGCTCAGCTCTACCACAGCTAAAGTCCAGCTGTCTCTGTCCTCCCAACTACTCTCCTCCTAGTTATTTACAAAGTCACATCTGAAATGCAACCATGGATTTAACGCTGCTGTATCCATTCATCAGAGGGAGGCAGAGTCCATTGATAATACTGATTGGCTTAATCTGTCATCATACAGAACTCTGAGCCCCTAAGAAAATTTCTTATTGTTGTGGTTTGAGCCCAGCCAGCAACTAAGTACCACACAGCTACTTGCTCAAACACCACCACCACACCCCCCAGATAGGATGGGGAGGAGAATTGAAAGAATGTAAAACCCTCAGGTTGAGATAAGAACAGTCTAATAACTAAAGTACAATATAATACTACTACTAAGTGAAATAACAAGCAGAGATATAAAACTAAAAGGGGAAAGGAAACAAACAAACAAAAAAATCCAATAAGCAACAGTAATGCACAATACAATTGCTCACCAGACTGATACCCAGCCTGACCCGAGCAGTGATTGGTTCCTTCTAGGTAACTCCTCCCAGTTTATTTACTAGGTATAATGTGCAGTGGTATGGAATATCCCTTTGGCTGGTTTGGGTCAGATGTCCTGTCTCTACTTCCTCCCGGCTTTTTGTGCACCTACTCACTGGCAGAGCATGAGACTGAAAAGTCCTTGATCGGGGTAAGCGCTACTTAGCGACAACTAAAACATCGTTGTGTTATCAGCATTATTCTCAGACTAAAGCCAAAACACAGCACTGTACCAGCTATTAGGAAGAAAATTATCCCAGCCAAAACCAGGACACTCATTTGCAGAAAAGCAGTTAAATTTGAAGGGTGAAGAGCAGAGTTTTTTGTGGCTAATGGTCCAGTTTATTATCACCTACCTGTGCACTTTTGCAGGTGAAGCAGGTGCTGAGAGGGTTCAAGGTCCTTGTTAGCAGCTACACACCTGCAGCTCCTGTAACAATCAGTGCACCCTGCAGAAAACAACCCCAGGTTTAGGCCTTGTGGGAACAATATTAGTATAGCTCTTTGCCCTAAATCTTGTTAGAAACTTAAAAACCTTTCTTGTAAAGGCTCAGGTTAGACACAACAGTGAAGCAGTTATTTATTTAACATTTTTGCAAAAATGGGTGCCCTAGCAAGTAGGCACACCCTGGTTACAAGGCTTCTCCTTTTTATCCCCTATTCCCAACCGTAAAGTCCTTCCCTTGTTTCCTTATTGGCTAGGTACTCCAAGGTTTACAGCCTATCTGAAGCACCTAAATTACCTGCATAAAGTCCATCCCTGGTTACATCTCCCACTATTGTACTTTAGGCACCTACTTCCCCTTACTTACACATTCCCTTTTATGGTATATTTGTCTAACTTATCACTCATCCCCCCCCCCCCCCCCTTGGGGAGCTTGGTATCAAGCCTTGCTCTAGCCCTTTTATCACTCTGACTACAATGAGTTTTGTCTGAATCCCCCCACCTATTTACCAACTTCCTCTTCTGTTATCACCCTAGCTATTCTTTCAAGGCTGTAAAAGCAATTGTTTCTTACAATCTCAAAATACTGAATATAAACAGAATATGCAAGGTGTTTTGGCTTGATCCTATAACATTTGTATGATAGATTATTTTCAGCAGGAAGGAACATACAGTGATCATCTTATCCAACTGCCTGACTACTTAAGGGTTTACCAAACCAAACTGACTCGATCTTACTCTTCCAATTTTCATTTGCTCTAGGCTTCTTGCCCCAGAACAAGCCCCCACCCCTTGTAGCCCTGCTTTGCTTTTCTGGTGCCAGCCCAAACTTCAACCAGTTAGGCTGGTTACAACCTTGGAGGGGTGGGAGTGTCAAACTAGCTTGGTGGATAAGCTGGATTTCTGTCTGTCAAATTAAAGGGCAGTAGTAAACTGTGCTACCTCCTGACCACTTACAAATTCTATCCTGTAGCAAAATCATGCCCTTTGTTTTCTTACTAATCAGAAAAGTTAGTGCCTTTGCAGACATCGCAATTTTGTCAGCCTCAGAAGACAAATACCCTTCCTGTGAGTTCTGCTTTTCTTGCACATTTAAACAGACATACTATTTATGTTGCCAAAAAATGTGGAAATATCTACGTGTATGTAGCTTGCCCAGTGTAATGTCTACTGTATAGGACAAAGCATAAGATTGGCCTTGTTCCAAATCATGTTGAACAGGTGACCTTGAAGAAACAGAGACATCTGGAGAATCATTCCACAACTCCGAGGAAATTACAGGAAAAATACTGGATGATCAGAAGAACAGCCCTTTGTGGCATTCTTCCCTTATTAGCCAATTTCACTTACATTTTTTTCCTAAAAGTAGTACATGTTCAAAACTTTAATAAGAAATCTTTGCATTCTGGGGGTTTATTTATTTTTTCCTTGTAATGAAAAAAATATTTGGAAATTTCAGAGATGGCAGGGAGTGGGCAAAAAGAAGAGAAAAATATCCTGTAGTGCACACAACATGGATTGCACACAACAGGGAGCAAGGATTGCTCCCTGGCCTGACAAGTGGAGCAAATTCACTGAGCCCACAGCAAGGCTCAGCGTGCCTGAATTGCAGTAGATCCGGCTGCAGAGGGAAGATTATTTGGTCAGTGCTTCCAACAGTTCTCCTGCAGCCAAGCAAGGTTGTTTCAAAAACCCAAGCATAGACACCTCTGGTAAATACGAAAGGTTAGGTAAAGCTGAGTCTCTGTGTGCCTATGCAGAGCATTGACTGTAGAGTCACCTGGATATGGAGGAATGAGGGGAAGAGACCATCAGTACATGAACTGTAGATCTAGTTTCAGTGCAATACCTCTGATGCAGAGATGCTATATGCTCAGCTGTTGTGCAATTCTTATACTTTGAGCTATAACACAGACAAGCCTTTCAAAAATACTGCTGATTTAAATATATGCACCCTGGTTTCTTTTGTAACATTTATGTGAGCTTTGTTTGTTTGTGCCCCTGCTTTGGTTATGTGGATTTTATAATAAAAAGAAACAAACAAAAAAAAAAGAGACAGGGTGCATTCCACAGAAAATCTCCTGATAATACTAACCTCTGTGTATTGTATTTATATCTGCTCACAAACAGCTTTGGAGAGGGGAATGAAGGTATGGCAGTTGGACCAAGTCCTTTTGGACAAGGAAAATGTTATGCTCTGTCTGGAAAGCCAACAGAAGCAAAAGTAAAGAATGCTAGATGAACAACTCTTTCAAAGGACATGCTTTCTAGGTGCACAAGGACACCCCCAGTGCCACAGGGTTGAGCTCATTTAAGATAATCTTGGCCATTGAGTTACCCACTCCTTTTGAGTAAGCTCTTTTCTTCCATGACCTTGTCATTCAGTTCCTTGTAAAGTACTGTGAAAGCATCTATTGTCTCTTTCTTTTAATTTCTAAATACACTCTTTGAGGGCAGACAGAGACCATGAAAGTCTGAGAGGGTACTACTGTTTCAGTCATCACTATGAAGAGCAGAAACACAGGCTCCTGCCCTCAGGGAGATGACTGCCATCATCACAGAGGCTTGTCCACTGTACTTCTGTTGGAAAGACCTTTAAAAAGGGGCTTGGGAGATTTCTGCATGTACCTGCTGTGTGGATGTGGCTGAGGGGCAGTGGGGAGCTCTACATGTGCCTCAGGTATCCTTTGCATAGTGGAAGACAGTGGTTAAAGTGCATCTCTACTGTGCTCAAATAAGTTACATCAGTTACACTTTTCCTAACAAACGTTTTGGTTTATATAAATCACAGTGATATAGCTGGGTTTAAGACAAAGTTAGTAACCAAAAAAACCCCACCCATATATTCTTATTAGACTGCATGCTAAAGATTGCTACATATGGAAGGAAGAAGACAAAATATCATAGAATCATAGAATGGTTTGAGTTGGAAGGGACCTTGAAGATCATCTGGTTCCAACCCCCTGCCATGGGCAGGGACACTTTCCACTAGACCAGGTTGCTTAATGCCCCGTCCAACCTGGCCTCGAACACTTAATCCCATGTTCTAGATTCCACAAATCCATTCAGCACACTATTGTCCTGTGCTGACAGGAACTGTGTTCAACAGTGCCAGGTATGTCCTTACTCAAAAGACCTGAAGAAAAGCATTTTGTAGGAAATGGGCAAATGCAGGCTGAATGGTATCTTCACAAGGAATGGTTGCAATAGATTTTGAAGACCTGCAGGATGTCTATCCCCTCAGTACCCACAGGCATTTCTGCAGTGCTTCAGCCTACTAGATCAGAGCTCTGTGGTGTCCCTGGAAACATATATCTATAGCAGACACCTCCAACTGGGGGTAGTGAAAATATGGGTGTACAGAATCTCTTCATCATGGCTCTTAGCTAAAGCAAGGAAAGTCTTGTGGTCCCTTTGATGTATTATTACTCAGCTAGTCCTTGAGAGAGTTTATTCTCATCAGCCAATAAAAGACTACGTACCTCTTTATTTCCTTTCTTTTTTTTTAATGAGGAAGAAAAAAGAATTTCCTTATCTAATTTACAATTCAAGATATTTTACTGTCATCTAGTATATTTCTATTATTTTCCTCAATATCTAATTGAGGTGCTTCCTTTATGCATTATTCAATTGATCTTTGTTTTCCATGGTCATAGCTCACAGTGGGAGACACTTTGAGGCCCATGTTAATTGATTTATGAAAGGGCAGAAAGAAGCCATCAGTAAGGAAGCTTTTAAAGCTATTGTATTTGAGCTGTCTGGTGTCGGCATGTGCCTAATTTTCAATGAGACAGATTTCCTGGCTTTGCCATGGTGGTCAGTTTGTTGTTTGGGTTTTGTGGGGGTTTTTTTGGCGGGCATACTAACAGCAAGAGAGAAGAAAAATGTAATTGTCTGTGCTTCTGCAGATGTGGGATGTTAGATGCTGAAGTTTGTGGAATTAATGTGCTCTGTTGGTCTTCACTTTGTCAACATATCTGCTGAACTGTTCCCACAAGTAAACAGAGGTGAAGGTGATGGATGTATCATGTTAGACAGGAAAATGGGTTTGTTTCAAGATTTTTCTAGTACCTGGGGCAGTGCTGTGCAACAAGGAATGCGTACTAGAGTCCAGTAACGCGCTGGTCTGCAGGCTGTGATTTGGCCACTAAAGAACAGTCTACCAAGTACCTGACTAGGAACCAGGTGTGGTCTTTTAATGTGTGGTGTGTGTTACACCCACAGGGGTGTTTCCATGTCTTTAATGTCTCTCACAGGCATCACTGTTATGTAGTCACTCATTGACTCACTGCTAAGATGTCTTCCATGAGAAAAAAATTCAGACCTTCTTAAATGAACTACTGCAATCCAGACCAGTTGACAACAGACTCAGGCTCTGTGGTTGCTCCAGGCAAAAGCTTACTTCAGTTTTATTCCCAGCTGATGTCAACAAAGGCATTTTGAACTACCCCAAAAGTTAATAACAGTGTAGGAACTATAATTCAGCCTAGGAAAATTTATATATAGTCCTGGCATTTCTGGATATCAGCACAACTGTAGGTATATCTTAAGACTAAACAAATATTCTTAGCCAAGACACCAGCTCACACAGTCCATTCAAGGCAGCTTCTACAGGAAGGAGTACAGTCAGCAAGCAATGCTTGCTTGAATTTACAACTGCTGCCTACTGAAAGTTGGCATGGACATGTACTAGAATATTAGGTAATAAAAGGCATAGAGTATTGCAAGTGATAGGCATCAGATGTAAATACAGTTAATTTTGTGCAATAACCAATCACATTCCATTTTAATGAACTTAGCTCTCCAGTCACCATGAGATGACACATTGCTAGACAAGAGAGAGTAAGAAGGAGGGTCAAAAAAGCACCACAAACTCAGAGGTCAGAGGCTGCTCATAACTTGTGACAGCAATGTCGCAGACTACACACATAGAGGTAAACTTGCCAGCTAGCTTCAGTTTGCATCAGTGACGGGAAAAGCAGTACAAGCAAGGATGCTTATGGAAGAATCTGTATTTACAGCATGAAAAAAGGAAAGACATGAGGAGGAAATAATGCATTGCACAGTCTAACAGGAAACCTGCCAATGGATGGTGGAAATAAGGCAGATTTTTGAGAGCTGTGTTTTTCTTGTACCAATGTAACTTTGCCTGCCTTCTTTCATTTTGCACCTTTATTCCCCTTGAATTAAGTAATGTAAAAGGACATAAAAAAAAAAAAAAAAATCCTGTCTGACCAATTTGGTGGCCTTCTATGATGGGGCTACAGAACTGATGGATGGGGCAAAGCATTTTACGTCATCTACCTGGACTTGTGCAAAGCGTTTGACACTGTCCCGCACAACATCCTTGTCTCTAAATTGGAGAGACATCAATTTGATATATGGACCCCTCAGTGGATAAAGAATTGGCTGGATGGCCACACGCAAAGAGTTGTGGTCAATGGCTCAATGTCCACTTGGAGACCAGTAACGAGTGGTGTCCCTCAGGGGTCGGTGTTGGGACCGATCTTGTTCAACATCTTTGTCGGCGACATGGACAGTGGGATTGAGTGCGCCCTCAGCAAGTTTGCCAATGTCACCAAGCTGTGTGGTTCGGTTGATACGCTGGAGGGAAGGGATGCCATCCAGAGGGACCTTGACACGCTTGTGAGGTGGGCCAATGCCAACCTCATGAAGTTCAACAAGGTCCTACACCTGGGTCAGGGCAATCCCAGGCACTGCTACAGGTTGGGCAGAGAAGAGATTCAGAGCAGCCCTGCAGAGAAGGGCTTGGGGGTGTTGGTTGATGAGAAACTGAACATGAGCCAGCAGTGTGCGCTTGCGGCCTAGAAAGCCAACCATATCCTGGGCTGCATCAAAAGAAGCGTGACCAGCAGGTCAAAGGAGGTGATCCTTCCCCTCTACTCTGCTCTCATGAGACCTCACTTGGAGTATTGTGTACAGTTCTGGTGTCCTCAACATAAAAAGGACATGGAGCTGTTGGAGCAAGTCCAGAGGAGGGCCACAAGGATGCTAAGGGGGCTAGAGCACCTCCCATATGAAGACAGGCTGAGAAAGTTGGGGCTGTTCATCCTGGAGAAGAGAAGGCTGTGTGGAGACCTCATAGCAGCCTTCCAGTATCTGAAGGGGGTCTATAAGGATGCTGGAGAGGGACTCTTCATTAGGGACTGTACTGACAGGACAAGGGGTAACAGGTTCAAACTTAAACAGGGGAAGTCCAAGTTGACCCCATCATTTGAGCATACTCAGTCGGCTCAAGTTATCCAATAAGTCCAGTAAGCATTTTTCACAGTCCTGTGGAAGCTTATCAGCCTCAAACAAGGGGGTCAGAATGATCCTGCCTACACAGTATCGAAAGCTAACATCCTTGTTCGTTGCATCATTTGCGGTTATTCTTGCAAGGTTTTCCATGGTCAAATGCAAACGGTGTCTGAGACAAGCTCAATTTCCTGCTGTGACTCTCACACCTGCTTCCTATGGATTATAAGCAGTGTTTGAGACAAGCTCAGTTTCCTGACTCTCACACAACCCTGCAGCTCAAACACTGCTGGACTCGGTGTTGGGTGTCGGAAAGTCTTCATCCACGGTGGTTATGCATACATAGCATATAGATGGAGAAGGAGAGGAAAGGATATGGGAAATCATACGTTTTAGAAGGCCAATGTCTATCATTAAAAATATAAATCAAATTATCAACATAAAGCTCATCTGTACTATGCAGCTTCCCCACCCCGTGAGTCCTAAGGATCTTAAGAGGGAAGCAGTCCATGATCCCGGGGCAAGTCTGTCAAACCAACCCTTCAGTTTCATTGACTGAAATAGTTCAGTGGTCTGGTCAGCAATTTCCTTCATCTTAGCCCGAGCTTCTTCGATAGAGGTAGTGGTGTTATGAATAGTGATGCAGCACTCACCTGCTGTTAGATTTAACATACCACAAACACCCTGTTCTTTAAGTAGCAGCATGTCTAAGGCTAGATGGTTTTGCAGTGCCATTTTTGATACTTGTTGAACTTGTAAATTTAGTTCTCCAAAAGCATATCTAGTCCAATTAGACAACACATGGACTTGCCAAGTAAAATTTTCTAAAACTATCTGATGTCTTTGTATGACCCCGCTCAGGGCAAAAAGTTATTCAAATTGCAGAGTGAGCCTTTGACCCCAAGTGTAATAATCAGGGTATCGTACTCCATTGATTGCCCAATTAGGTCTACTTTGAGGAGAGTCACTATTCCGATATTTCCGAACGTGGGATGCCTTCATGAAATTAAATATTTTATTTGGGCATAATGATGGTGGGACTATCCCACATGGGCTTCTAGAGCATCCCCACACTAAGCCAAAAGGTGCTGGGTACAAAGTCGTTTTGCAAGTCCACATGTTGTTGTATGACACTAGATACATGGGAGATGCAAGAGATACTTGAATAAACTGTAAAGGGTGGTGGGTGCGAGGAACTCCACAATATCTCACATGTGCATAATCAGAAGAAGCCTTAAAAGCCTTATTACAATATGGACTTTGGTTTTTGAACCCATACAAAGGGGACCCCCAACATATACAAAAGTCCCTTAATAACATGCAGAGGCTTTCTATTAGCCAGGTTTCAGGTGGGTCCCCTGGACCAGTTGTGCAGTTTATGATTTGCTTACAGGTGACTAAGGGGGAAATCTTAGGCTTAGAGTCTCGGACAAATTTCAAGGGTTTCAAGTGGGGTGTTCTTGACCACATCCATCCTATGTTGGTCAAATCCCAAAGAAATGTGCCTACAATATTAGGCAATGCCATACACCAAGATAACGTAATACCGAATGTAAATTCTGCCTCATAATAATCTGGTTGCCTGATAAAACGTGTGGTAACTCCAGTGGTAATGATGCAGGTGCTAATGCATCTATTAATACTTAAGAACACTCTGCACATTTATAATCCCCCCGTAGTGGTTTAAGCCCAGCCGGTAACTCAGAATCACGCAGCCGCTCGCTCACTCACCACTTCTTCCTCCCCCCGCTCCCAGAGGGATGGGGAGGAGAATCAAAAGAATGTAACTCCCACGGGTTGAGATAAGAACAGTCCGGTAACTAAGGTATAATACAAAACCACTACTGCTACCACCAATAATAATAATGATAAGGGAAATAACAAGGGGAGAGAATAAAATTGCTCACTACCTGCTGACCAATACCCAGCCTGACCCGAGCAGCCATCTGGGCCTTCTGGGTAACTCCCCCCAGTTTATATACTGGACATGACATGCTGTGGTATGGAATACCCCTTTGGCTAGTTTGGGTCAGGTGTCCTGTCTCTGCTTCCTGCCGGCTTCCCGTGCCCCTCCTCTCTGGCAGAGCATGAGACTGAAGTCCTTGATCAGGGTAAACATTACTTAGCAACAACTAAAAGCATCAGTGTGTTATCAGCACTGTTCCCAGACTAAAGTCGAAAACCCAGCACTGTACCAGCTACTAAGGAGAAAAATGACTGCTACTGCTGAATCCAGGACAGCATCCACCCCTTATTCGATGCCATTCATGTCATGCTCAGATCCCATAATTCAAAATGTACCATCACTTTTTGTCTCATATATATATACACATATATATACACACATATATACACACACACACACACAGAAACAGACATCATTCCTTAGTCCATGGACCAATCCCTATAAAGTTGCTGAATTCATCCAGTCCATGATGTCAGGCTCCGTCTCTTGTAACAGTCTTCCAGGGCGGGAGGGACTTCGTGTAGTGTTGCATTGTTGCCTACTGATGACACTGCTGAACTCGCCTGGTCACTGCTGAGCTCATCTGGTTTTATCAAAGTTCATTCTTTATTGGGGTGATGATCAGATGGAAGTCAGGGTCAGTCGATGGTGACCTGAGGACAGTTCCGTTGCTGCCAGCTTTTCCTATGACTTTATTCTCTGCTGATGATCATTACAGCACATATCTTCTTTTCAAAACCCAGAGTGGTGGAGATGAGGAGCTATAAAAGTGTTATATAGCAGGCGACAGCATATAATTGAGTTCATTGGCTGTTTTCCCCCAAAATTAAATCCCCTTGAAGTATGCAATGGACTTCCCCATCTTCCCGCATTACCCACCAAGTATACCCAGGTCCCTAAGCAAAAGCAATCCCACAAGTAGGTTTGCTTTTACCTGAAGCAGGAATAACCCAGACTGTCTTCCCCAACAAATTCTTTATGTGCACCACGGGAACCTAATCCCCCTCTACAGTACGTAAAAGTTCTGATTGGGCTGGGCCAGCCCTGTTGGCAGATCCCCTAGTTTTGACCAACCAGGTGGCTTTTGGTAAATGTATATCTGTCACACGCTGGTCAAAGGCCGGAGCACGGTTTTACTCGTATTCTCAGGAACAGAATTAAGACTCAAAACGGAGTCAAGCGCCAAGGAACTTTATTTGCCCACCAACGAATGCCAGAGAGAGAGATAAAAGAGAGAGAAAAAAGAAGGAAAGTAAGAGGAAAGAATAAAAGAGTTCATAGCGATAGCTACCACCCTGGAGCTGTGGCATCCTGACAGTCCGATTAGTTCCTAGTCCGGTGGGGGAGATGTTCTTCCTCCCTCTGCTGGTTGGTGCCGTTCTTTTATATAGTTGCAACCACATCCTCCACCTGGTGGTGATGCACATGCCCAATACTGTCACTAGGGGGTTTCTCCCCCCCACCGTGGTTCCATAAGGCAAACATCCTGCACCAAGGACTCAATTGGTGAGCGATGTGGAGACAGATAGCCTTCACAAACATCTGCTGTGGGGGTGGTGTCGGTCTTCCTGCTATAGCGATGTGGAGACAGACATCCTGCTGTGGCGGTGGTATCGGCAATGTCGGTCTTGCTGCCACAGCAATGTTGAGCCAGACATCCTGCTGTGGTGGTGGTGTTTTCACCAACACAGCCTTTTACACCACCCCATGGATCAAAATTGCTATCTTAAAAACGGTTGTCTGCGGTGGCATGAACGATAGAGGCAGAGAAAGGAGGAAGGGAAAGAGGTAGTGCGTGACGCAATAGCTAATAACATCTAATAACTAATGACATCTTGAGGAGAGACGACAATGGACCCTACACGATTCAATGTGAATCAAGCAGAAGCCACTTTATTGTTCCCACGATCCCTTTATATACAGAGTTTTCTATCTCTACATGCGGTCATGCACCTTTTGATTGGTAAAAGCCCTCTTGCACGAGGCAATCACGCAGCTCGGTAAGTGTCCTTATTGGATCACCTAATTCCTGGCGTTCTTCCCATGTATCCGACTGCAGATGTTTTCTTCCTCTTCTTCTTGGTATGCGGCTACGTTTTTAGAAGAAGCTCTCTGATGGCTGGTTCACATCCTCTTATCTTCTTCTTGGTATGTGGCTGCATGCTTAGAAGAGGCCCTCATATGGCTGGCTCATCACATGTCCACTGTCCTCCAAATACGACCCCACAATTCCCCCTTTTTCTCTTTGAACCAGCCAAACTTTCTTCAAGGAATTAGTAATCATGTTAGACACTCCCTTTAAGATACAGGGAACGATTAACAATGCAATCACAATTATACTTAAAGTTACAATGCCTTGTTTACAAAGATCTAAAAGCCATCCCATTATGCCCCAACCCCTTAACCACTTATCTAAACCTGAATTGACCACCGTTAGTTTGTTCATGTTGTCTTTTATCTCCTTGAGACTTTTATGAATTGACTTCGAATGGTCAGACAGACTCATACAACACATCCCTTCAAAATCCTCACACCTGTGACCCTGTGCTAAAAGCAAAAACCAATTGCAGCTCTATTTTGCAAAACAGTGTGTCTTGTGCTATCTACATCATTAAGCATTTGCGTAAGTTCTTCTGATGCTAAATTTGTCTACTTTGTGGCCCAACACCCTAACTCAGTCACGTCTCCTCATGCTTTTGCTGCAGCTACTCCAGATGCAAACAAGGAGACAATAACTCGAGACGGCACATCCCAAAATTGTACCTGATCATTACAGTCGGGCCTCAGTTGTATCCTTGTTGACAAGTAATATTGAGCTCTAACTTAAACAATATGTCATTGACACATATCCCTTGAACCATTGTGACTGATAACCTTCTACCCCGCACGTGCCCTAGAACTTCAACAATACCATCTGACCCCACAATACTCGCAAACACACAAACTCCAAGGCTCCCAAGTTCCACAGTTATGGCACGGAGTCCTTAGGTGCTGGGGTGTTTTCGGGTGGGTCATGCAACTTTTCTTGCCATGGCTTTACCCACTTGGCTGGTATCCATCTGGTTCCTGTGTCTGTAACAACACATGCATATCCTCTTCCCCATGTGATTAACTTAAATGGTCCTTCCCAGGCCCCTGTTATTCTGTTTTTAATCATTACCTTGCATTGTTTGCTCTTAACTTCTTCCAACCCTCCTTGTAGACCAGCCCCGTGTTTTACCATTGGTGGCACCAAGCTATCTTGCTGCAATCGTAAGAAATTTAACACATATAGGACTTTGTTTAATCTATCTGTTGGTGATATAGTACTTTCTCCCCCTTTTTGTTTTTGAAGCAAACGCTTCAATGTCTGATTCATACGTTTGACCATAGCCTGACCGGTAGGTGAATGGGGCGTACCTGTCACGTGAGTAATACCCCAGAGCTGGAAAAACGCTTGCGTGGAACGAGCTACATAGCCAAGGCCGTTGTCAGTTTTGATTTCTCGTGGCACGCCAAGGGCCACTATAGACGAATGCATGTGACGCTGCACATGTTTGCTAGATTCGCCAGTCTGAGCTGTAGCCCAAACTGCAAGAGAAAAACAATCCAAGCAGACATGCACATATTTTTGTTTACCGAATTCTGGGACATGCGTAACATCCATTTGCCAAATTTCTAAAGGTCCAGTACCATGAGGATTGACTCCAGGAGCCAAGCCTCCGGTATACTGTTGACAATCGGGGCACGACTGGACAATGCCCCGGGCATCTGATTCAGACAGCCCGAATTGGCGGCGCAGTACTTTGGCTGACTGGTGAAAAAAAATCATGAGACCGTCTGGCTTGCGCGAACCGGTCCGTTGAGGGAGCTGCCCATAGCGGCACTACCAGCTTGTCGGCTCTCCTGTGTGATTCCGAATATGGGTGATAAAATATTCACATTGTCTTTCTGACAGCAATAGCCACAACCTCCGAAATAGTTTGTACAATACCTCATCGTTTATCTCTCTCAGCAATGCTCGTTCTATATGTGATACAACTCCTACTACATACAGTGAATCACAAACAACATTGACTGGTGTTGTCTTCCATCGAGCAAACACTTCTACCATGGCTCGCAACTCCAAATGCTGTGTGGAGCCTTGACAGTCTGTTAAAACTACATCATGCCATTTCCCCTTGGCCTGCCACGTGATGGCAGCCTTTTGAGATCTTCCTCCTGCATCTGTAAAGACTGTAGCACCATCTACCGGACGTGCAGAGCGTCTAGGTTGCTCTTCTATTTGACAGGAATGTAGTACACTAAAAAACTTGTGTGGTGGATAGCGCACCTTTACTTCACCCGAATAATCCAGCAATGCCACTTGCAATAAAATACACTGGCGCAAAGCCCAAGCTAAATATTCTGCCACTAAAGGTATTATGATAAAAGATGGTTCTCTCCCTGCTATTTCAACAATTCGATTTCGCCCCCTCATGATTAATTGTGCTAGCGCCTCCATTCGTGTTGTAACTGTCCGCTTTGACTGTGCCGATAAAAACACCCACTCTAATAACCGCAAAGGATCTCTTCCAGGAATCCATTGCAGTATTACAGCAAAAGGGTGCTGCTCGCTATTGATTATTGCTAAACCTATCCCATAATCAGGGTTCCAGTGATGGGTGTAGGCTTTATTAACTTTTACGCTAATCTGCTGTAAAGCCTCTTTGGCCTCATTTGTCAACGTCCGGGGTGCGTTTGCACCACCTCCTCCCCTGAGTAACCTCATCAGAGGTGCCAACTCCTCATTGGTAATACCACATAGGTCCTCACCCAGTTTAAATCTCCTAACAATTTTTGTACATCATTCAAGGTGTGGATCTCTGTCCGGAGTTCCACCTTTTGAAGTCAAATAACTGCTTTGTCGATTTCCCAGCCAAGATACTTCCATACTTCTGTTTTTTGTATTTTTTCAGGGGCCAATTGTTGCCCGTTTGACTGCAACACATTTTGAGATTCAACAATCAATTGGTCTCCATTCAGCTGTTTTCCGGCTATCAAAATGTCATCCATGTAATGATAAATAAGCAAGTCTGGATGCGCTTCACGTACTGGAGTAAGTGCCCAGGCCATGTAAACCTGGCACATGGTTGGTGAATTTTTCATGCCCTGCGGTAACACTACCCAGTGGTACCTTTTCATAGGTTCACTTTTGTTTACGCTCGGTACAGAAAAAGCGAATTTCTGATAATCTTCTGGATGCAGGGGAATGGTAAAAAAGCAATCTTTTAAATCGATAATTAAAATGTCCCAATTTTTT
The DNA here is from genome assembly GCF_004027225.2 of Strigops habroptila. Classification (NCBI taxonomy): domain Eukaryota; kingdom Metazoa; phylum Chordata; class Aves; order Psittaciformes; family Psittacidae; genus Strigops; species Strigops habroptila. The sequence continues at coordinate 14,463,869 of NC_044301.2, forward strand.
GGAATCATATTTGGGGAGGGTAATCCAGGCTGTAACGCCACCATATCCTCCATGACCTCATTAATTTTCCTCAGATCATGCAATAGGCGCCATTTGCCACTTCTCTTTGGAATTGTTAAAATTGGGGTATTCCAAGGGCTTGTGGTCAGTTTAATGTGACCTTTCTCTAATTGCTCTTGTCCCTTTCCAAAGCTAAAATTAAGGGATCTGGCAGAGCTCTCTTAATTCCACATTCCTTCTGCCACTCCTGCTGGTTTCTTAACGTGAAAAACATATCTGCATACATTACTTTGCTCTGTTGATATCCCATTATTAATTTTACACACACACACAAGGGATCCCACAAACACACGCCACACAACTACAATACCTAAAACACAAACAAAATCCAATTAGACAAACAACTATTAAGGACACAATCACAACATACAGTGCAGCCTTAACCATATTATATCGTCAACACCAAAATCGTTACCGTGATAATCCACAATACTAGGTCAAATACCAGCAAGTCACAAACAGAAACAAATCCAAATGTATACCAATCGAGCGCTAGCAGCCGGGTATATGCCTTTGCTTACGAGATTTCTATATCTCAATTTACAGAAGGCTCCAAACAAAAGGTTAACCCACCAAAATCCAAACTTCAAACAGACTCCCGCACAGGACGTCTCCTACGACTTACGGAATGTTAACCAAAACAAAACAATATTTACAAAAGAATACTTTCTTAAAGGTGGTACTTGTCTGCTCCCGCAGTGATCCGAGTGAGTCGAGGGGTCCCTCCGGGAAAATTCCCCAGGGGCCCTGGGGAGCCCTGTTCTCAGCGGGTCCTGCAGCCGAGCAGAGAGGGTCCCATCTGGGGTGCCAAATTTATTCGTAGAACTCGATAAGAACTTGCCAACTTAATTAGTTCGGTAACACTGCTGGCATAAATGAGTGATTTCTCCTTGTCCTTCTACTTATCAGTTAACTTCGCTACATCACCTCCTGAACATCTGCTTAGTTTCAGCTACTCCTTAGCTACAATCCTGTTTTGGCTACAATAAATTTTATGCGAAGGTCATAAGGTTCCAAAACTATGTCAGCTACAACGATTCATCTTAGACAAGGACCCTTATTGTGTTCTTCTGGTCGGGCCTTTTTTAGGTTTGGAAAGTTTTGTTGTTATATACAAAGCCACCAAGCTTAAAGTTACTTAGAACTAAATTTTCTTATTTACAAAAGATTATATTGCATTTTGTACTTCCTTGTCTCAAATCCTCCTGTTTTCTATCCTTTTGCAAATTCTTTTGCAATTTTTTTTTTTTTTTTTCCCCCGCTAACGCATTCTGAATAATCCCTCTCCATCATCATGTTGGGTCCTCATCAGTTTTAGCAGTTTCATCTCTCGCCTCCCCCCACCCCCTGGAGCTTCCCGCAGCTTCGCCTCTCACCTCCCCCCACCCCCTGGAGTTTCCCGCAGCTTGCTATCATGCCCTCCTCCTCCCCCCTGTGTTCTTCTCTTTCCAAGTCCTCCAACTTTTGAAGCAGTTTCTGTGCCCAGTCCAGGTCCCTGTGGGGCTCGAGCATGGATGATTTTCACGGAGACGTTGGTGGGGGAGGCCTGGACGGAGGGAGAGGTGAAAAAAGTTATGGCTGGCTCTTGGAGTGAGATGGGTCGGGTGGGATGGGCGGCGGCTCTCCCCTGGGCGGCTTTTCTGCACAGGGGTCGGGAGGCAGCAGTACGAACCAGGGTACATTCACTTCCATCCCCTCTTTTTTCCGGGGATCCACCTCATCCTCTGTCAGAGGTGCCGACAGGGCAGCGGGGGAAGGGACAGGGAGCTGATCGAAAACTTTGATCTTAGACGATGGGGGCTGTAAAGCTATAAAAGCTCCGGCAGCAGCTGATCGCACCGCCCTCGTCGCTTGAAGGGTCATTAGAATCAGCTTCCAAGTTGTTGCTAGTCCCTTAGCTTCTTTGTTGCCATCGCTTACGGCATCCCATAACCATTCCCCAACCTTTTCCCAAGTTTCGACCTTAAAAGCAGCCTGTGGATCTGGGGGGAACCCGTTCTCTCGGCACCATATTAATAAGTTTCGGAGCACAAGCTCATCGTGTTTAATTCCTCTCTTAGAGAGTATATGTAGGAGCAGTTTCACAATCACACTTTCTTCCTTTGTTACACTCTGCCCCATCTCTTATTACCGGCTGCTCACCTCCAAGGGTGTCCCGTTGCAACGTACATTCTTTTTCTTCACGGACCGTCCTCCGATCCATCCCGACTCTTCCACATGTCCACTGTCCTCCAAATACGACCCCACAACATCTAGTTAACTTCAGCTAACAATTATACATAGTTAACTTTATAAAGCAACAACATCCGAGGGTTCAGGAGAAGAAGAAGAAGAAAAAGAAAGTTTACAGGGGCAATTACAAGGTGAGCATTTACAAGACCAAGTAACCTGTATCACAACAATAATTAAAGCAATAGTTAGTACAGTCAAGGCTATACAATAAATTGGTACAAGCATTTTCATGTATTCCACCATTTCCTGCGATTCTGATGGTATAACGGCGAGAAATTGCAACCCTTACGGTCCACGCAGTCTACTGTCCTGGTCTGCCAGAGGCGGGGTCTGGATACGCAGCAGAAAAATCAATTTCTCTGCCCCCTTAACTTAAGGTGCATGTGCTATCTGATTCTGGAAACTTCTGTCCCAGATTTAGGTACAGGAAAATGGGCAATAATACTATATAATCTGTACTACTGATGGTGTAGTTCGGCGCACAGCACGAATTTGTTTGACACCGTCAGGTGAAACCATAGTTATAAATTGCATCCTAGCCACAACATGTTGAATCAATTGTATAAAACATGGAATAATACATGGTAAAAACATTAGCATGGCAAGACCACATAACAAATAAAATAGGATTTGCTTTACCCATGGACCACCAGAAAGCCAGGAAAACATATCACTGTCCCAGCCTTTCCATGTCTGGACAGGAACATGGGCCAGCTTTCATATTCCTGCAGTAATTTGTTTAACAATTTTGCTGCTATCATCAATTTTTAAACATCAATTAGAATCATTTAGTTTACCACAAACACCTCCTTCTTCGGCTAGCAGGTAATCGAGAACCATTCTGTGTTGAAATATTGCTGTTCACATTTGTGTGGCCTGATCCGCCAATAGGTCAAGGGCATGGGCTGTCTCGTTAGTAATGATCTCCAGGACAGCTTGTAATCGAATAATGCAATTTAGATTATAGATAGGTTCTCGAGCACCACTAATCCACTCATTGGGGTTCCAGGTGGCAGGTCCATAATGTCGTATGATACGTTGAGGGGTCCACTTGCCATTGCCCCAGGTTTGATCACTTCCACCTGTTATAGATGTATCAATGGATCGCCGATGTCAATTAAGGTCATCATATATTCTAACTCCCAAACTGTCTCCATTTCCATCTGGTAATAGGAAATAGAAGGGGCGTATATAATGCACATAACAAGTTCCACTCCAATTATTTGGCAATTTTCAATAAGCATGATGACCACAAATCAAATAATGTCCTTTTAAGGCCCAAGTTCCATTTCCAAACAGTCCATCCCCTTTGTGTCTTAAATTGGAATTGCAAGGAATTTCAAAATAAGTTGTATTTTTCAAGCCCAAAGGGTGCTTAATTCGATTGTTTGCCTTTTTTCCTTTAATCCAAAGATCACATTTCCATGCTTCTATTGGATTACTATAGTTACACTTAATGGTTACTGTTTGGTTGGTTATGCCACTGATGGCACAAGCCAAAGGGTTAGATTCTTTCAATACCTGAGCTCCTGCGAGATCAGTATTAGACAAAAAATTATTAAATTGTCTTTTATGTCCGGTTTCATTGACCCATGCCCAACTTAGCCTGCAAGGGATAAGCTTTTTGTCAGTGGTGTTGCTAAGCAAACACCATAACATGTCACCCTCGACATGAAGAGAGTGGCTATAAGTTGAACAATTAATGGGTTGACAGCCAGGAATAATACAATGATTTCCATATTTAAATGTCCAATTACACATACTATGACACACAAAAACTCCATTTCTGTGGTTCCGATTAAGACAATATTCCCCCTTTTCTGGAACTTGAATTTTCCATGGGCTTATCTCCCCATTCCAATACAACGAGTTATTACCAATGCTTACGTCACTCAGATCACTCACGAGCCATTTTGGGGATAGTGGTTTTGATGTCCATGGCCAATCTTGGAATCCTAAAGGACTCCCACACGTCCAACAATTAGTCAGGTTAAAAACATTGGCCACCTGCTGGCCTAAAGCCATAAATTCATTTTGCCACCCTCTGAGAGTGAGGGTGTCACAGGAGTTTCCCTGGATATTAAACACAGTGACAATGGTCGACCAAAACAGTATCTGCGATGGCATACCAAGCATCCTATAAATATTAACAAAGCAAACAGTGACAATGCCACACAGACAATCAGTAGCTTCATATGTTTTCCTTTTCTTGTCAGGCAGGCTCCAGAGTCTTCACCTGGAAAAGAAAAGCAGACTCGGTTTGTTCAAAAGAACCGGCAACAAATGGTTTTTAGAAGGATGGAGTAATCCACCTGGTGTTGATTTTATGTTCTTTTCCATGAGCATCTTTGGCTTTCCAAGCATATTTATTGAGAGGTTCAGAGAGCACGAGAGGAGCAGCTCCAATGGTTGGCATTTCTACCAATACAGGCTGTCCAGGAGAAAAAGCTAGTTCTCCTGGAGCACTGAGAGTCTGAGACTTTGGGGTAAAAGTTGGGGGTTTCTACGCCCAAAAGATTTGTCAGGAAAGGACCATTGCAACCTTGGTGCTAAGTGGGTCTTCCCCCCCGGGCAACCATAATGTTACCAAGGCCATAGGTACCGATTGGGTTTCTCCAAAAGCATTTAAGACAATTAGGTTTTTAGATGAAGTCAAAATTCCACATTGCTCCACCTCACTCCGCATCATAGCAGTGATCTGTGCCTCCGTGTCAATTAAAAAGGTTACTGTTTTTTTCCGTGGCCCTACAGCCACTGCAATCATTAAATCCCCTCTCAAATTTAAGGTGAGTTGTCTTATAAACATCCATCCTCTGTCCTCCCCCTCACCTTCGGGGACGGAGGGTCTAGTTTGTGAGGAGGGTTTTCTACTGCTTCTTTTGTTCTCTGTAAATCCCCCTGGGGATATATTTGCCTAATTCCTCTCTCTTTTAGCTTTGACTCCACTTCCCCAAACGAGTCTCTTTCTTTCCACAATTCTCCTCTTAAGGTTTTCTTTAGTAAAAAGTATTCCGATTTCTTTCCTCCTCTAACAACAGTTTGGTCTCTTCTAATTGCTCTCCCAGCGTTTTGACTACCATTTGCAGTGAGTCTGCCACAGCATCATCTTGACACAGTCTTTGCTTCCTATCTTCCACAGCTGCTGCCAAACTTGCTCCCAAAACTGCACAAATTACAGATTTTCCCTTTCTGGGCTTAACTTTAGCCTCCTTTTGCAATATCATTATCCTATCCACTATACTCTGCAGTTGGAACCAATGATTTTTTGCCCATTCTCGCCCTTGGGGGGACGGGCGAGCATGATAAATTTCCAAAAAGTCATCCAGTTTATACAAATCTCCACCTCATAGGTCAGTGGGGACAACATCATGAACATCTGTAGATGAACGGGTACTCATTGCATCAAAGAGGGGTTATTTCATCCTGAGAGGGCCGCACCATAAATTCATTATTCCCCCTTTTCGCTCTCAGGAGGACACACCTTGTAATTTCATCAGAGACATGCACTGATTGCATCAAGGAGGGGTTAATTCGTCCTGAGAGGGCCACACCATAAATTCACTATTTCCCCTCTTCGCTCTCAGGAGGACACACCTTTACTCGTCTCTTGTTCAATACACACACACACACACATTAAAGTCTCTCAAAAAGCACCTGGGCACTTTCTGTTTCACTGAGAATCCTGTCCATGATGCCAATTGAAATGTTGCATGCCGGTCAAAGGCCGGAGGGTGGTTTTACTCATATTCTAGGGAACAGAATTAAGACTCAAAACGGAGTCGAGCGCCAAGGAACTTTATTTGCCCACCAACGAATGCCAGAGAGAGAGATAAAAGAGAGAGAAAAAAGAAGGAAAGTAAGAGGAAAGAATAAAAGAGTTCATAGCGATAGCTACCACCCTGGAGCTGTGGCATCCTGACAGTCCGATTAGTTCCTAGTCCGGTGGGGGAGATGTTCTTCCTCCCTCTGCTGGTTGGTGCCATTCTTTTATATAGTTGCAACCACATCCTCCACCTGGTGGTGATGCACATGCCCAATACTGTCACTAGGGGGTTTCTCCCCCCCACCGTGGTTCCATAAGGCAAACATCCTGCACCAAGGACTCAACTGGTGAGCGATGTGGAGATAGATAGCCGTCACAAACATCTGCTGTGGGGGTGGTGTCGGTCTTCCTGCTACAGCGATGTGGAGACAGACATCCTGCTGTGGCGGTGGTATCGGCAATATCGGTCTTCCTGCTATAGCGATTTGGAGACAGACATCCTGCTGTGGTGGTGGTGTTTTCACCTACACAGCCACTTAAAGTATCTCAATGTTTGAAAGTCCCACTACCCATTGCTCTCAGTGTAGTTTTTAACAACCCAGTGGACCATTCAATTTTCCCAGAGGCTGGTGCATGGCAGGGGATGTGATATACCCACTCAAGACTTGTTTCTCAAGGCCTAGGATAGTGTTCTGGGTAGTGGCGTGGGGCACAGCGTACCTTTCCAGCCATCCAGTGGTTGCTTCCACCACGGTAAGCACACTGCACTTGCCTTGGCGGGTCGGTGGGAGTGTGATATAGTCAATCTGCCAAACCTCCCCATATTTGTACTTAAGCTATTGTCCTCCATACCAGAGACACTTTAACCGCTTGGCTTGCTGAATTGCAACACATTTCACATTCGTGAATAACCTGGGTGATACATTGTTAAGTCCACCCCTCGATCACGAGCCCATCTATATGTTCCATCTCTGCCTCAATGGCCTGAAGTGTCATGGGCCCAGGGGCTAAAAATAATTCACCCTTATGTTGCCAATCGAAATCTATCTGAGCCACTTCAATCTTAGCAGCTTTATCTACCTGTTGGTGGTGCTGCCTCACTCCAGGTCATTGATGCCAATGAGTGGGCGTACAATGACGGTGCACTCTGTGTAAGCTTCCACCACATGGGTCGTGTAGATTTGTCATGGTTTGAGCCCAGCCGGTAACTCAGAACCACACAGCCGCTCGCTCACTCCCCCCCTTCTTCCTCCCCCCGCTCCCGGAGGGATGGGGAGGAGAATCGAAAGAATGTAACACCCATGGGTTGAGATAAGAGCAGTCCCGTAACTAAGGTATAATACAAAACCACTACTGCTACCACCAATGATAATAATGATAAGGGAAATAACAAGGGGAAAGGATACAACTGATCACCACATGCCAACCGATACCCAGCCCGACCCGAGCAGTGATCTGGGCCTTCTGGGTAACTCCCCCTGTTTATATACTGGGCATGATGTGCTGTGGTATGGATTACCCCTTTGGCTAGTTTGGGTCAGGTGTCCCATCTCTGCTTCCTCCCGGCTTCCCCTCCTCCCTGGCAAAGCATGAGATTGAGAAAGTCCTTGGTCGGAGTACACATTACTTAGCAACAACTAAAAACATCGGTGTTATCATCAGCATTGTTCCCAGGCTGAAAGTTAAAAAACACAGCACTGCACCAGATACTAAGAAGGACAAAAAAAAAGACTGCTATAGCTGAACCCAGGACAACATTCGACTTCATCTGGATGTACGGATGCATTCCCAGCTGCCGTGGTTTAAGCCCAGCCAGTAACTCGGAACCACACAGCTGCTCGCTCACCCTCCCCCCTTCTTCCTCCCCCCGCTCCTGGAGGAATGGGGAGGAGAATCGGAAGAACGTAACTCCCACGGGTTGAGATAAGAGCATTCCAGTAACTAAGGTATAATACAAAACCACTACTGCTACCACCAATAATAATAATGATTAGTGAAATAACAAGGGGAGAGGATACAATTGCTCACCACCCACCAATCGATAACCAGCCAGACCTAAGCAGCGATCTGGGCCTTCTGGGTAACCCCCCCAATTTATATACTGGGCATGATGTGCAACAACTAAAAACATCAGTGTTATCAGCGTTGTTCCCAGGCTGAAAGTCAAAAACAGAGCACTGCGCCAGCTACTAAGAAGGAGAAAAATGACTGCTATAGCTGAACCCAGGACAGTATCCACCCCTCTTTCCAAACCATTCATCTCATGCTCAGATAACACATTTTTCAATATACCATCGCTTTTGTCTCATATATGTATATACACACACCCACACCCACACAAAAAGAGAGAGATATCATTCCTTAGTCCATGGACCAATCCCTATAAGATTGCTGAATTCATCCAGTCCATGATGTCAGGCTCCATCTCTTGTAATAGTCTTTCAGGGCAGGAGGGACGGTGTGTAGTGTTGGGTTGTTGCCTGCTGATGACACCACCGAACTCGTCTGGTCACTGCTGAGCTCATCTGGTTACGTCAAAATTCATTCTCTGTGAGGGTGATGATCACAGGGAAGTCAGGGTGAGTCGCTGGTGACCTGAAGATATCTAGCTGGTGGGCTATAAAACTGTTATATAGCAGGCAATAGCATACAATTGAGTTCATTGGCTGTTTTCCCCCAAAATTAAATCCCCTTGAGGTACACATCAGACTTCCCCATCTTCCCCCATTACCCACCAAGTATATCCAGGTCCCTGAGCAAAAGCAACCCCACGAGTGGGTTTGCCTTTACCTGAAGCAGGAATAACCCAGACTGTCTTCCCCAACAAATTCTTTATGTGCACCACAGGAACCTAATCCCCCTCCACAGTACGTAAAAGCTCTGATTGGGCTGGGCCAGTCCTGTTGGCAGATCCCCTAGTGTTGACCAACCAGGTGGCTTTTGGTAAATGTGTATCCCAGTGTTTGAAAGTCTCACCACCCATTGCTCTCAGTGTAGTTTTTAACAGCCCATTTTACAGTTTGATTTTCCCAGATGCTGGGAAAGTAAAAGCAAACTGTGTCCTGCACTCTGCTGCCAAAGAGATTGAGAAAATGCATTAGCAATATTAATTGTGGCATCCCACTTGGCTGCCTTTGACTCCAGTTCATATTGAAGTTCTAGCATGTCTGGTACAGCAGCACTCAATGGTGGTGTGACTTCATTCAGGCCACGATAGTCTACTGTTAGTCTCCACTCTCCATTAGACTTTTGCACTGGCCATATGGGGCTATTAAAGGGTGAGCGGGTCCTGCTGATTACTCCTTGGCTCTCCAGTCTACGGATCAGCTTATGGATAGGAATAAGGGAGTCTCGGTTGGTGCGATATTGCTGCCAGTGCACTGTTGTGGTTGCGATTGGCACGTGTTGTTCTTTGTCTTTCAGCAACCCCACAACAGAAGGATCCTCTGAGAGACCGGGCAAGGTGGACAGCTGCTTAATTTCCTCTGTCTCCAAGGCAGCAATGCCAAAAGCCCATCTATACCCTTTTGGGTCTTTGAAGTACCCTCTCCTGAGATAGTCTATGCCAAGGATGCATGGAGCCCCTGGACCAGTCACAATGGGGTGCTTTTGCCACTTCCTCCCAGTCAGGCTGATTTCAGCTTCCAGCATAGTTAATGCTTGGGATCCTCCTGTCACTCCAGAAATATAAATGGGTTTCACCCCTTGATACCTTGATGGCATCAGGGTACACTGTGCACCACTATCTCCTAGAGCCTTATATTTCTGTGGGACTGATGTGCCAGGCCATCTGATCCACACAGTCCAGTAAACCCGATTGTCCCTCTCCTCCACCTGGCTGGAGGCAGGGCCACTCTAATAGTGATCATAAGATTGTCCTCTTATGTCTTGTGGAAAGGGATTAGTATTCCTTATCACAGGAGCTGGAGTAAAATCAGCTCTTTCACTCCATCTGGGAAACTGCTCACCAGAGACTGGAGCAGCACCTTTCCTGGGAGGATCATCCTTGACCATTGTTCTCCTCTTCAGTTCACGCAACCGTTGCTCCAGAACTGAGGTAGGTTTTCCATCCCACTTTCTCATGTCTTCTCTGTAATCCTGCAGGGAAAACCATAGGGTGGCCCGTGGCGTGTATCTCCTATATTTTCTCTCTTGAGCAGTAGGGCGCCTTCTGTTAATAGCTGAGACATGGGTTGGTACGCGTGGGGAGCTGGATAGATCGGACAAATCGTCTCTCAATTGTTTGAACTCCTGGGACAGTTTTTCCACAGCTGAAATGATGGAAGGGGTGAGATTGTCTTTGAACTCTTGGAGTTGACGAATCAGGTCATCCACTGTTAGTGGTGCTAGGTCATTCCAGGTCATTGATGCCAATGTGTGGGCATATGATGATGGTGCACTCCGTGTGAGTTTCCACCACATGGGTCGTGTACATTCAACTTCATCTGGATCTACAGATGCATTCCTGGCATCCAGCCTACGATAGATCATCTCTAGAATGGCTGATTCCCTCAGGGACTGGATGCCTCTCTCTGTCATGGTCCAATTGGCTGAGAGACTCATAATATCGTCCTTGAAGGGAAACCTTTCCTTCAAAGCTGCCAAGAGCCTCCTCCAAAGGCTGAGGGCTCACTTCTCTCTTGCAATCGCTTTGTCAATTCCTCCTTCCCTAGCAAGTGATCCCAGCTGCTTGGCTTCCCTACCTTCTAGTACGTGACCATCGGCCCCATTGTCCCAGCATCGGAGCAACCAGGTGACGATGTGCTCCCCTGGAAGACGGGTGAAATCTTTTTGCATATTCCACAGCTCGGTTGAGGTCCGGGGTCGAGAAGTCACCTCTTCTTCGTCTTCCTCTGATCCATGTAGTAGTAACTCTTGTTCAGATCCTGTCCCCTGTAGTAATTGCATTGGGACTTCATCTTTTTTCACTGCAGGGGTTGCTCTTTGTGCCTCTTGTTTGCTTTTGCTTACAGGGGCAACCGATATTGTCACAAATTGGCCGTTTGGTTTAGCTGCAGTGTCTATCACTGTGGTTGGAGTATCAGCAGTGTCTGTTGCCAGGGTTGGTGCAGCTGCTGTGCTTGGGAGTTGAGTAACACCAACAGCTGCATTGTCTGTTGCTGTCAGCCCATTGTCCCAGCATTGGAGTAACCAGGTGATGACGTGCTCCCCTGGAAGACGGCTGAAATATTTTTGCATATTCTGCAGCTTTGTCGAGGTCCGGGATCGAGAATCTACCTCTTCCTCTGATTCCTGTAGTAATAACTCTCATTCAGATGGCATCCCCTCTAGTTTCTTTTTGCCGAGGTGAGAAGCTCCAGAGGGGATGCCTTCAACACCAGAGTGAGGGGAAACACAGCGTCCAGGAGCCTCAAATCTGAGCGGCAAGAGCCACCGAGGGAGCCTCAAGTCCTCAATAGGACTTGCCCAGGAGCCAGCACCTCAGCAGATGCAAGCAGCTGACTCACATGGGGTGGCGCCAGGAGTTACAGCGGCAGATTCAAACCGGTTATCGTCGGCTGCTAACGGTCATTTGCCGAGGTGAGTAGCTCCAGAGAGGACGGCTTCAACTCCGGAGCGAGGGGAAACACACAGTCCAGGAGCCTCACTTCTGTGCAGCGAGAGCCACTGAAGGAGCCTCAAGTACTCGACAAGATTTGCCCAGGAGCCGGCAGCTTAGCTGATGCGAGCAGCTGACTCATAGGAGGTGGCGCCAGGAGGAACGGCACTAGCCCTGCGTGGTTAAAACGTGCCCCAGGGAGCATGGCGAACAGCGTGGTCAAACATGGCGTGGTACGTCGGTCAGGACGTTGATCGGCAGGGCGAGTTGGCAGGTGAGCGGGATGTAGAGCACTCGCCTCAGGACCAGGGCCTGGTCTGGGAACTCTGCTCTGCTTGTCCCGGTGGTGGTCAGCGTCGGCACCCTGACATAACTGATGAGAGGGGAGGCTGCAGCACAGACCTCGGAGTGTAGTAGGTGCTTCCACTTGTCTTTTGAGGCAAGGGTGCAAAATGGACAGGGCTGCACTCGGTGCTTTCTGGTGGAGGTCCTCCTGCAGCAGGTGGCTGAACTGTGGGAGACTGTCAGTAAGCTAAAAGATGACAGGGAAGCTGCTACAGCTGAACCTAGGACATCCCCATTCATAGGGTGGAAAATGCTTTACCAACAAGAAGGTGAAATTGCAGAGCAGGTCTTTTCTCCATGTGGAGCCTACTGCAATCATAATCAAAGGTACATTTCTCATCCAGTTTAGCCAAGACAATTGTCAGTGGAACTGCTGGACTCCAGTCACTGCAGTGCTGGTAATTCACAGTGTGAACTTGGAAGAGTTATTTCATTGCTGTGAGTTTCAGGTTGACCATCTGTAAAAATCAAGATAATTATATTTACAGTGCTTACCTCATAGGCCTGATGTGAAGATCAGTTAATGCATATCTTTTTACAAAGTATGTTAAGATATCTAAAATATATTGAAACCTCAGGAGCTCCAGTATCACCACTTTGGTGAATGATTATATTCTTTGTTTAGCAGTTACAAGTTGTATATTGCATTAATCGTGGAATACTTTGCAAGGAATAGCTTTTCCCCAGAAGCTTTTGACTCCTTTTCTCCTCATGCACTATGTGCAAGCACATTATATGTTCATCAACCTGTAACTTTTAGACACATATTTTGAGCCTTTTTATTATTCTCTAGATTCTATCACAAAGAAAATCCTTGTATAGTTCATGCTGGCTATTCCTGCTGTGTTGGTTGTTTGTGATTGGTCAGATAAGTTGTTACATATCTGTACCACTTCCAGCAAGAACATACCTGGAGGAACAGTTAGGGACAGCAGATTACATGTTTTTAATTTATGTGCAATGAGCATGATGGATCCCACCTAAATTTAAGCTATCTAACTCTTAAGTCTAAAGTACTTGTTTGAACTTACATCATAGCTGAAAGAGATGGGCACTTGCCCAGAGCAGTTTGCTGGACTTTCCTCAGTTAACAGTAGTGATAGGCTGAGTCAGCCCTTGGAGGCACAAATACCTCTGTTGACTGTGAAGGGATGTGGCAGTGATGTACTCAGACTTAGATGGCTGATATTATATTAAAAGGCTGAATCTTGTTCTGTAGACCCTAGCAACGCAGCATTACATTGAGATAGAGGATGGCTTGTTTGAGCACTAACACAGAAACACATTAAGACACCTGCCTGTAGATTTGTAGCTATTTGTAGCTTCACATGAGGGTGAAGACCCTTCAGTCCCACTGCGGTCAGTAGAGGTCTTGACACTGCAGTAGAGGGTCTAGAGATCAAAGCAGCTGACCAAATATGTCTGTCTACCTTAAGACTAAGTGGAATAGCATCCTGGGCACCCCAACAGTATAACTCTCTCTCCACTAGTTGCATCAATCTAAATGGACAGTCTGTCTGTAGATACAAAAACGTGGGTGTTTTAAGCCACTATTTAAATCTCCACCCCAGAAGTATGGCTTCATTAAGAGGATGGATACTAAGTTATTTGATGCAGGCAGTGATGCTGAGTGTGCCACACATCTTAACAAACTAAACAGTTTGTTAAGCTAAACAGTGGTGGCTTCTGCAATGCTGAGTAGTCTGTAAGCATCTCAGTATTTGTAAATCAACTTCAAAGAATAGGCTTTGATAATGCTAATCCAATATACATTTACTAGGTGTAATCTCTGCCTATTTCAACTACGCCATAATTTTGCATGTTTGTTCTATTGTGTCTAAAGTGCTCAGACTGTGGTATTTTCACCTCCTTTCTTTTAATGCAATTCTTCAGTTTTAGGAATTCCATGCCAAGAAACCATTCAGTGGAAGTTTTCTTCCTTAATCTCTCTCTTACATGCAAAGTCCTAGTAATCACAGCATTCAGTTCTTTGATTTCTTGATGCCTATAGCTATCGCTCCAGATACCTGCCACAACCATATAGAAAAGCTTTCTTCATAGTCTTTGCCCATTCTAGTCATCTTTGAAAAAATTTCTTTAGACAACATCTACGAGAGAGTGAAAAGAGTATTTACACATGCAGATACATACATACACAAATGACTTGTAGTCAATATGTTCAATTCATATATGCAGGAAGCAAATAGGTAATGAATGTTTAATCATCTTCATATACCTTCTGTATCTTGGTGGACATTTACTATTGAGTACCATCTGACAACCTGTCTTTATAGGCACATGTGCGGAGAGATGTACACATGTATGGTTAGTTTTCACTACGTATAAACTTACATTGGTGTCTTTGACAGAAGAATGCTTTTGATTTTCTCTGGACATCTGATCTTCCTTAAGGTAGTTGTCATCCTACATTAATTTGTATTATTCTGCTACAGCTTTATCTTTATATTTTTTCTTAAAAAACATTAGAAAATGTCAAGAGCCCTTTGGCATAGCCACGATCCACCTGAGCATGTAGGGAAGCATACCATGATCCTTCCTGACACATATCAGCAAACATGTCACCAGGGCTCAGCTGTGTCATCCCAATGACATTGCATGGCAAGAATAGTCCTTGGCTACCTTACACCCTATCCTACCCCCTGGGTGAGGTAGGATGGACTATGCTAATTAGTTCTAACCCTCCAAGTTCAAGGGGAGAAATTGACTTTATCCAGTGACACGTAGAAGATCTTCTTAATAGAAATCTGGGTGCTGTAATGGACATAACATTCCAGTGATCTTACAAGATGGCTGTCCTGGGTTCAGCTATAGCAGTCATTTTTCTCCTTCTTAGTAGCTGGTGCAGTGCTGTGTTTTTTAACTTTCAGCCTGGGAACAATGCTGATAACACCGATGTTTTTAGTTGTTGCTAAGTAATGTTTATTCCAACCAAGGACTTTCTCAGTCTCATGCTTTGCCAGGGAGGAGGGGAAGCCGGGAGGAAACAGAGACAGGACACCTGACCCAAACAAGCCAAAGGGGTATTCCATACCACAGCACGTCATGCCCAGTTTATAAACCGGGGGGAGTTACCCGGAAGGCCCAGATCGCTGCTCGGGTCAGGCTGGGTATCGGTCGGTGGGTGGTGAGCAATTGTATCCTCTCCCCTTGTTATTTCACTAATCATTGTTATCATTGGTGGTAGCAGTAGTGGTTTTGTATTATACCTTAGTTGCGGGACTGCTCTTATCTCAACCCGTGGGAGTTACATTCTTCCGATTCTCCTCCCCATCCCTCCGGGAGCGGGGGGAGGATGGAGGGGGGGAGTGAGCGAGCGGCTGTGTGGTTCTGAGTTACCGGCTGGGCTCAAACCACGACAGTTCTTTTTGGTGCCCAACGTGGGGCTCGAAAGTTTGAGATAATGACAGATCTGACCAGAGTGTGTTTAATCATATTTGTGATAAGCATTCATTGTTACTACTCATCACAATGGTGATTATTTGGCTCTCAGAGTTGTTGCGCTTGATCTCAGAGCTTCAGCATGTTGTACCTTACTTACAGCCACTATTTGCTGTTTTAGTGTTTATCGGCTGGGGGGCCTGGGCTAAGGTTCTTGTTTCACTGTACTTCATGGTAATGACTTGTAATACAATAGACTCATTGATCATGAAACTGGTCTGGTTTGTGCTTCCAGCGTGGCCATCACCTCTATACATTGGGAGGTATATAATGAAATATTTTAGCAATTGCATATCTTTTTTTTTCTCCTCGGGGGGTAAACTTACGAAGGAAGCATTCTCTTTCACCCCCCGTTCCCCCACCAGCCTATTTGCAACAGCAGTTGAGAGTTCTGAAGGTTTTAGATGGCCTTTGAATACCCTTGAAACCTGCCTGCTGATTGTGCTGGGGATCAGCATGTTGGCACACATACGGAGTGTGTTTTACCCACGGCCATCCCGTCCTAGGAACATCCTATTTCGTTTAATCTCAAAATTTCAGCAGTATCAGGTTCGAATCTGGTCTAGGGTTAGACGACGATATAGGAGGACCACCAAGAGATTTTCCCTGAGGCTGGACAGTTATGAGTGGCAGGGTGTGTGGGATAGTATGGGCAAGTATCTAGGACAGTGGGCCCCTCCAGTGCTTTGGAACTTCACCACTGAACAAGTGCAACATCCGGAAAAACTAGTAAAACACTTAAACGAGGTGTGCTGTCATCCTGGTTATACCAGAGAGGGACAAATCATGGCAACGTGCTGGGGCTTGGCCTATGCATACAGAGCCCTGCTCAACACTATCCAGCACCTTCAAAGGGAAAAAAATGTCTCTGGATCTGATGGCAAAGCAACAGAAAACGCAGCTATGCCAACTACAAGCACAGCAGCTACTCAGACCCTGACCACAACAGACAACACAGCTACTCCAACTTCAAATACAGCAGCTACACCAACCCCAGTGACAAGCACAACAGCTACTCAAACCCCGACAGCAACAGAAAATGTGGCTACTCCAAGCACCGCAGCCACACCAACCCCAGTGACAAGCACAGTAGCTACTCAAACCCCGACAGCAACAGACAATGCAGCTGTTGGTGTTACTCAACTCCCAAGCACAACAGCTGCACCAACCCCAGCAATAGACATTGCAACCACTCCAATCCTAGTGGCAGACACTGCAGCCACTCCAACCTCAGTGACAAACACTGCAGCTAAACCAAATGGCCAGTTTGTGACAATGTCTGTTGCCCCTGTAAGCAAAAGTAAACGAGAGGCACAAAGAGCAACCAGCGAAGAAAGATGAAGACCCAATGCCATTACTACATGCAACAGCATCTGAACAAGAGTTACTACTACGTGGGTCAGAGGAAGAGGAAGAAGAATAAGAGGCCATTTCTCGACCCCGGACCTCAACTGAGCTGCGGAATATGCAAAAAGATTTCACCCGTCTTCCAGGGGAGCACATTGTCACCTGGTTGCTCCGATGCTGGGACAATGGGGCCGATGGTCACGAACTAGAAGGTAGGGAAGCCAAGCAGCTGGGATCACTTGCTAGGGAAGGAGGAATTGACAAAGCGATTGCAAGAGAGAAGCAAGCCCTCAGCCTTTGGAGGCGGCTCCTGGCAGCTGTGAAGGAAAGGTTTCCCTACAAAGATGATATTACAAGTCGCTCAGCCAACTGGACCACGATAGAGAAAGGCATCCAGTCCCTGAGGGAATCAGCCATTCTAGAGATGATCTATCGGAGGCCGGATGCCAGGAACACATCCGTAGATCCAGATGAAGTCGAATGTACACGACCCATGTGGCGGAAACTTACACAGAGTGCACCATCATCATATGCCCACACATTGGCATCAATGACCTGGAATGACGGAATATCACCAACAGTGGATTGACTGATTCATCAACTCTGAGAGTTCGAAGACAATCTCACCCCTTCCATCATTTCAGCTGTGGAAAAACTGTCCCAGGAGTTCAAACAATTGAGAGACGATTTAGCCGATCTATCCAGCTCCCCATGCATACCAACCCATGTCTCAGCTATTAACAGAAGGCGCCCTACTGCTCAAGAGAGAAAATATAGGAGATACACGCCACGGGCCACCCTATGGTTTTCCCTGCAGGATCACAGAGAAGACATGAGAAAGTGGGATGGAAAACCTACCTCAGTTCTGGAGCAACAGGTGCGTGAACTGAAGAGGAGAACAATAGTCAAGGATGATCCCCCCAGGAAAGGTGCTGCTCCAGTCTCTGGTGAGCAGTTTCCCAGATGGAGTGAAAGAGCTGCTTTTACTCCAGCTCCTGTGATAAGGAATACTAATCCCTTTCCACAAAACATAAGAGGACAATCTTGTGATCACTATTAGAGTGGCCCTGCCTCCAGCCAGGTGGAGGAGAGGGATAATCGGGTTTACTGGACTGTGTGGATCAGATGGCCTGGCACATCAGTCCCACAGAAGTATAAGGCTCTAGGAGATAGTGGTGCACAGTGTACCCTGATGCCATCAAGGTATCAAGGGGTGGAACCCATTTGTATTTCTGGAGTGACAGGAGGATCCCAACAGTTAACTGTACTGGAGGCTGAAATCAGCCTGACTGGGAGGAAGTGGCAAAAGCACCCCATTGTGACTGGTCCAGGGGCTCCATGCATCCTTGGCATAGACTATCATCTCAGGAGAGGGTACTTCAAAGACCCAAAAGGGTATAGATGGGCTTTTGGTATCGCTGCCTTGGAGACAGAGGAAATTAAGCAGCTGTCCACCTTGCCTGGTCTCTCAGAGGAGCCTTCTGTTGTGGAGCTGCTGAAAGTCAAAGAAAAGAACAACAAGTGCCAATTGCGACCACAACACTGCACTGGCAGCAATATCGCACCAACCGACACTCCCTGATTCCCATCCATAAGTTGATCCGTAGACTGGAGAGCCAAGGAGTGATCAGCAGGACTCGCTCACCCTTTAATTGCCCCATATGGCCAGTGCAAAAGTCTAATGGAGAGTGGAGACTAACAACAGACTATCGTGGCCTGAACGAAGTCACACCACCATTGAGTGCTGCCGTACCGGACATGCTAGAACTTCAATATGAACTGGAGTCAAAGGCAGCCAAGTGGGATGCCACAAGTGATATTGCCAATGCATTTTTCTCAATCTCTTTGGCAGCAGAGTACAGGCCACAGTTTGCTTTCACTTGGAGGGGCGTCCAGTACACTTGGAACCAACTGCCCCAGGGGTGGAAACACAGCCCTACCATCTGCCATGGATTGATCCAGACTGCACTGGAACAGGGGCAAGCTCCAGAACACCTGCAATACATTGATGACATCATCGTGTGGGGTGATACAGCGGAAGAAGTTTTTGAGAAAGGGAGGAAGAAAATTCAAACCCTGCTGAAGGCCAGTTTTGCCACAAAACGGAGTAAGGTCAAGTGACCTGAACAGGAGATTCAATTTTTGGGAAGAAAATGGCAAGATGGATGCCGCCAGATCCCCACAGACATGATCAACAAGATAACAGCAATGTCTCCACCAACTAACAAGAAAGAAACACAAGCTTTCTTAGGTGTTGTGGGGTTCTGGGGAATGCACATCCCAAATTACAGTTTGATTGTAAGCCCCCTCTACCACGTGACCCGGAAGAAGAATGATTTCAAATGGGGCCCTGAGCAACAACAAGCCTTTGAACAAATTAAACGAGAAATAGTTCATGCAGTAGCCCTTGGACCAGTCCGGGCCGGGCCAGATGTGAAAAATGTGCTCTACGCAGAGCAACTGGCAATGCAGAAGTAAACCCATCTGGGCTGCTGCATTGTGGCAAGATATCGCTGCCCGGGTGCAGAACCTGGTGGTGAAGGTACGCCACGTAGATGCTCATGTACCCAAGAGTCAGGCCACTGAGAAACACCAGAATAACCAGCAAGTGGATAAAGCTGCTAAGATTGAAGTGGCTCAGACGGACTTAGATTTGCAACATAATGGTGAATTATTTTTAGCCCGGTGGGCCCATGACACCTCAGGCCATCAAGGCAGAGATGCAACATATAGATGGGCTCGTGATCGAGGGGTGGACTTAACAATCTATCACCCAGGTTATTCATGAATGTGAAACGTGCTGCAATTAAGCAAGCCAAGCAGTTAAAGCCTCTCTGGTATGGAGGACGATGGCTGAAGTACAAGCATGGGGAGGCCTGACAGACTGATTATATCACACTCCCACCAACCCGCCAAGGCAAGCGCTCTGTGCTTACCATGGTGGAAGCGAACACCGGATGACTGGAAACCTATGCGGTGCCCCACTCCTCTGCCTGTAGCACTGTCCTAGGCCTTGAGAAACAAGTCTTGTGGTGACACAGCACCCCAGAGAGAATTGAGTCCGACAGTGGGACTCATTTCCAGAACAACCTCATAGACACCTGGGCCAAAAAGCATGGCATTGAGTGGGTATATCACATCCCCTACCATGCACCAGCCTCTGCGAAATTTGAATGGTACAATGGGCTTTTAAAAACTACCCTGAGAGCAATGGGTGGTGGGACTTTCAAACCCTGGGATACACATTTACCAAAAGCCACCTGGTTGGTCAACACTAGGGGATCTGCCAACAGGGCTGGCCCAGCCCAATCAGAACTTTTACGTCCTGTAGAGGGGGATAAAGTTCCTGTGGTGCACATAAAGAATTTGTTGGGGAAGACAGTCTGGGTTATTCCTGCTTCAGGTAAAGGCAACCCCACTCGTGGTGTTGCTTTTGCTCAGGGACCTGGATATACTTGGTGGGTAATGGGGGAAGATGGGGAAGTCTGATGTGTACCTCAAGGGGATTTAATTTTCGAGGAAAACAGCCAATGAACTCAATTGTACGCTGTTGCCTGCTCTATAACACTTTTATAGCCCACCAGCTAGATATCTTCAGGTCACCTGCGACTGACCCTGACTTCCCTCTGATCATCACCTCAACAAAGAATGCACTTTGATGAAACCAGATGAGGTCAGCAGTGACCAGACGAGTTCGGCAGTGTCATCAGCAGGCAACAACCCAACACTACACACCATCCCTCCTGCCCTGAAAGACTATTAAAAGACATGGAGCCTGACATCATGGACTGGATTAATTCATCAGTTTTATAGGGATTGGTCCATGGACTAGGGAATGATATCTTTCTTTTTGTGTATGGGTGTGGGTATGGGTATGTGTATGGATATGTGGTGTGTTGAGAGATGTGGGATCTGAGCATGACGTGATTGGTATGGAATAAGGGGTGGATACTGTCCTGTGTTCAGCTATAGCAGTCATTTTTCTCTTTCTTAGTAGCTGGTGCAGTGCTGTGTTTTTTAACTTTCCGCCTGGGAACACTGATAACACCGATGTTTTTAGTTGTTGCTATGTAATATTTACTCTGACCAAGGACTTTCTCAGTCTCATGCTTTGCCAGGGAGGAGGGGAAGCCGGGAGGAAGCAGAGACAGGACACCTGACCCAAACGAGCCAAAGGGGTATTCCATACCATGGCACGTCATGCCCAGTATATATAAACCGGGGGGAGTTACGCGGAAGGCCCAGATCACTGCTCGGGTCGGGCTGGGTATCGGTCGGCGGGTGGTGAGCAATTGTATCCTCTCCCCTTGTTATTTCACTAATCATTATTATCACTGGTGGTAGCAGTAGTGGTTTTGTATTATACCTTAGGCTTAGTTACTGGGCTGTTCTTATCTCAGCCCGTGGGAGTTACATTCTTCCGATTCTCCTCCCCATCCCTCTGGGAGCAGGGGGAGGAAGAAGGTGGGGGGAGCGAGCAAGTGGCTGGGTGCTTCTGAGTTACCAGCTGGGCTCAAACCACTACACCTTTTATAAAACTGTAAAAGATTTTTTAAGAAACCTGCTTAAATGAAACAGTTCCCTCAAAGTGTCAGGCTTAAAGAGTTGTGCTCATCCTTGTCTGACAAAGATACCAGAAACTTGGATTTTCATGGAAATAGCTTTTCTTGGAAAAAAAGGCTATACACTAAAGAGGTCTAATCACCTGGAGAGAGGTTTTCTCCAAAACTTTTCTAGTTGAATGTGATGCCAATCACATTAAAGTGAGAAATCAGAGACAGGCTGTTGTCACAAGAAGCTACACATCCAAGTTTGCTGTGATGTTGATGATTGCTCTGCCTGGTGCCCTCATGGTAAGATTTGACTCCTTTCCAGGACACACATTTTAGCCAAAACACAACCTATGGGTAATAGCTGTGGGGCACCAACAGCTTTGGGGGGGGGAGGGGTGGGATGGTCGTGGGCAGCTTTGTGGACATCTTCAGCAAACAAAGGGAGAGACCAGACCACAGAAGAATCTTCTTTTGATGATAAGCCCTGTGAGCTTCTGACTAGCCTGAGGCTAAAGGGGGTTTGGGATGAAGAAGGGATTATAACTACTTGGTTGTTTTCCCTGCATGATTGCATTTGTACTTTCTGACTGATGTGGCAGATCACTGGAGAGGGTCTTTAGCATGGAGAGGGTGCCAAGACCACCCACTGGATTTCTATGTCAATTTTATCACTCACTGTCATATTTTGAAAGAGTGAGTCTGTGCCATGCACACAGAGACCAAGCCCTTGCAGAAACCAGTGAGCATTGCAACCTGACAGCACATCTCTCAGCCTGCCAAGGGTGAAACATGAAATGCATGCAAGATGTGAAATGAGGGGAAAGGGGAGTGGCGAATAATTGCACATGTGAGTTCTCAAGCTCAGAAAAGGCTTGCTATAAAACAGCAACTTCTCTGTCTTGCTCTGTGTTGCTGAATCCTGGCTACTGATGAAGGGAAGAGATGACTGCCCTTAGCACAGTTACAGTACAGGTGCAGTAATAAAGACTGGAGCCAGGTTCAGATCTTGCTCTCACAACACTGCTTTCTCCACAAAACCCAAAAAGCATTATTAATGGTGATGAACTCTGAGGTGGAAAGAGCCTACTGAGGCTTATGTATTCCTACATGGACAGTGAAGTTGTAGTAGCTGGAAATTTGCCTTTCTGACACTGGGATTTTACCCTGAATCAGGGAATGAATTTCTCTAGGTACTAACTATGTTTTATATTTGCTGATCTGAACACAGCTGTGCTGATAGGAAAAATACTTTTATCATTGTACTTGTATGTCTGTATTGTTGATTTACACCTGTTAAAAAGACTTTCGTTCAGGAAGCTTTTTAGATTTATTGTTACTGGTCATTTCGTCCAGGTGTATAATTTTCTGTTTCAGCTTCTTTTGGCATGGATAATATACCACGGCAAGAGAAAGATAGTAGTATGGTCAGTATTTGGGAAGGGGGGTGTGTGTGGTGGTATAAGACTAAGGAGCAACCTCAATCTGCTTCTGTAAAAATAGAAATGCATCTATAAAAAGTGAGTGAAGAAAATTGACTGAATGAAGAAAATAATTGACTGAAAACAGGAGACCAACATCCCCACTTCTTACAGACTCAGTTCTATACTGCCACTTGTTGTTAATATAGTTGGTAGTAGATGCATCCTTCAGGTTCTGCACTGTAATTAAAAATTAGATGGAGCAGAGCACTGACAACCGAAAATTACTTAACATTTATTTCTCCTGTTCCCATCATGGAATTGTGCTCTATCTCCTTCTCCTAATACCCAAACTGGTAATGTATTGAGTTCCCTTTTGTAAATCTCACTTCATGTTGATCTTCTGTGTAGACTTAGAGAATGCCGCTCCTCATGTTGTTCTTGTAAGGAAGTGTACAGTGGCTGGTCCCCCATCATATCGTTGCCCCCCCCGTCATGAGTTGTGTAGCACAGCATGTCAGGTATGAGCATGTGAATGGTACATGTAGGACCAAGTTGTGTTTTATCTATGTGTGAGAGTGTTGCTGATTTGGGGCTTTCTAAACAAAGACACAGAGTCTAGTTTAGAAAGGAGACATTGTTTATTCTGTAAATAAGTATATATTTGACACTTCCGTATTTCATATCATTGGGTTAACTCAGCCTAATTTAGCTAAATATCCAATATCAATATGATTTTAGTACTCCATATAGTTTTTTATTGATTTCCAAATGCATCCTATACAGATTCCTACAATGATTATAATCACTATAATAACAAAGTTTGCATTATGCTTGATAGCCAATTTGGCAGAGATAAGCCTGATTTATTAAGTATAGCTGATACCCAACCAGTTTCTATTCTTTCACAAATTTCTGTACTTGCTTTAGCCACTTGTTTAATTCTTTGATTCCTAAGTATTTTTATTACCTGGGACCCACTGTGGAGGGAATTCCATATAAATTAAATAAAGATAATACAATAAAGATAAATTAAAAGTTAACATCCCCCATTCCAAAGGATGTTCTGCTGTTTTTGGCAAAGGAAAGCAAGCTGTAAGGCTACTAGTATTATGCATTTTTCCAAAGTATTGCAACAATTTCAGAATCATGTTATCTTGGCATTTTACATTATTTATAACAAGAATTATTAACAATATCAATCACATCTTATTAAAATTCAACATTTTATAAAGTTATTTTTCTGAGTTTCACTTTTAATGGTTCTGATGGAGTTACTTCCCACTTTTCTGGATTTGTGGCATTCTTTAATCTGGTGTAGTGGATCCACAGTTCTGTAGATTTAAATTTTAAACTAACAATAGCATGTGTGCCTTTAATATAGCAGAATAGACCAAACTGTTCTAACTTACTAACATGTAGAGAGAAAGGAATGTCCAGCTGATGGGGGAAGGAACATCATGGGACTGATAACAACTAAGGAGACAGTAAATAAGACCAAGGATGCCAGCCTTTAAGATAGCAGAGTGGCGCCCAACATGGAGAGAGACTGGAACAGAACAGAAGCAAGGACATACCAACTGCTAACTCAGCACTAGGACCTTGGGAGCGTGTGTAAGCACTGAGGTCATTCAGTAAACACAGTGAGGAAGGCTATCAGTAACCACCAGCGACCCCCACTCAGCAAGAAAGCTCATGCTTAATTAGGATGCAAATATTATAATTAGTTCCTGGAAACACTGTAAATATGCGTATGCTAAATATATAGCTGCTGCTGGCAAGTAACAGGCGTGCTCACCTTTGTGAAACGATTCACATGTGTGCCCAGTGCTGCAATAAAGAATGCTGCTTTCTAAAACTCCAAATTGAGTCTTCGAGAGTTTCTTTGACCGATTTTT
Organism: Strigops habroptila; assembly: GCF_004027225.2. Lineage (NCBI taxonomy): Eukaryota > Metazoa > Chordata > Aves > Psittaciformes > Psittacidae > Strigops > Strigops habroptila. The sequence goes on from NC_044301.2 coordinate 14,488,504, forward strand.
ACGGTAACAATTTGGTGCCCGAACAGGGTCCCTCTGCCATGTTTCCCGCGGATCCGGGGAGTCTCTGGGACCTTCATTCTGGCATTGGGGGACTTTCCCTGAAAGGAACCACAGCTCCCCAGACTGACTCGGGGCCTTGGTAAGACCCCTGATTTTATTTCTTTAAAAAGGCATTCTTTCTGGTCCCTTACCACATAAGTCACAGGGGATGTCCTGTGCAGTGGGTAAAGGTGTTCTGGTTCTGGTTGTCCAGACTCTGTTATCTGGGTGGAGGTCAGGATTATGGGTACCACTGCCTCCAAAGGGGGAGTCCTGAAAAGGTCCCCACTGGGTTGCATTTTGCAACACTCTGGAAACAAATCGGTGAACCCCCGGGTGGCTTGGTTACTCGGGAGACTTTGAAACAAAGTGGTGGACCCCCAGCTGGTTCGGTTACTTGAGAGACTCTGGTAAAATACTGTAATCAATGGTGGATGTTATTCTTGAGACACGAAGGAAGGTGGAATGAAGTAGCTTATGCGGAAATGTTTTTCACTTTGAGATATCATCTGGAATGGCAAAAGGATTGTAGTTTTAATTTTGCACCCCAGGACCTGTTAGTATTGTCCTTGGAGAAAGATAGTAAAATTCGCTTAAACGCTGTTGCTCTTTGTGCAGCATAGGACGCTTATGCACTAAACATTTGAGGAATGTGGAGGAGGATTTGGATTTGATGGTAGCCCCCCCAGAGAAGGGGTATTGTGAATAATGGGGCTGAAGGTGCTGACAATGAGAATCAAGCACAAGCACAGGCACAGTCACCGGAAAGAAGGGAGATGTTAGAGGGGGCTGAAGGATTTTGCCCTACAGCAGGGCAAACTAGGGGAAAACGAGGGGAAACTGTGATCGCGCCTTTAAGACAAGCTGTGGGTCACAATAAAGATTCCCTTTACCATTATAGATTTGAATATTTGGAAACAAGTGGCTGGTAATTATGCATCATGTTTTTGAGAGTGTTGACAGGGATATGATTATTCGTAAGGCTTGGACCACAGTATAGCAACAAATAATGGCAGACACATTGGCAGGCACAGTGAATCTTCACATACCTACCACCGATCCTAACTGGGACCCTAATTGGGACCAGGATAGGCAGGCTTTGAAACAATATCAGAGGTGGATTTTATTCGGTATTAAGAATGTGGTCCCCAAGGCAGTGAACCGGTCTAAGCTATATGAAATAAAGCAAGATATAAATGAATCGCCTTCTGGATCTGTGGAAAGATTAAAAGAGGTGATGTATAAATATACTACTATTGATCCTGAATCAGAGGAATGAAGGAGAGAAATAGACCATTTAATAAAAGGTCAATCCATGGAAGATATAAGGAAAAAGGTACAAAAGCTTAAGGGGGAGGACCAATATGATTTGGGAAAATAATGAATGTGGCCTGGGAGACCTATCGCAATTGGACCACCATTGCCCTGGTGCAAGTTCCCTGAAATGGTTCAAATCGTGGTGGGAAGTGGTTTGAGTCACTGATTATTAAAATACATATTAATATAATTAAAAGAGAGGAAAATTGTTGGCTGTAGCTATCACACAAGAAACCAGGAAAGGGAAGAGCAGCCCAGGAGGAGAGATAAAGGATTACATGAGAAGGTTTGTGAACAGACTCCACGGGTTGCACTGGAAGAGAGAATGCCCTCAGAATCAAAATAAACACTGGAGATTTAGTGAAATGTCAGGACAGGCAGAGAAAATTATTACTTCAGATGAAGATTGAGGAGGACCGGGGGAAGATTCGAAACCCTCCCCAACAGAACCCCTGGTTACACTTAGGTTGGGGAATGATAAGGTAAAATTTCTTGTAGAAACAGAAGCTACTTATTCTGTTACAAATACTTGTAAAGGGTAATTAAGCAAACAAAGCGCTTCAGTCATAGGTGCCACAGGGTGGACAGGAACCCGGCCTTTCTCTCAACCTTTAAATTTTAAAAATTGGCAAAGAGATGTTGACCCATCAATTTCTTTACATGCCTGAGTGCCCCATGCTGTTATTGGATAGAGATATACTGAGTAAATTACATGCATAAATTACGTTTAAAGAAAGAAAATTCAGATACATGTTCCTGATGAAAAGGCTGTGGAGGCCTGAGTTTTTATGTTACGGAAACCAGCCACTGAGCCGGATATGCCAGAGGAAGTGGAGAATACACCCCATTAGTATGGGCTGCTGGAGCACTGGGACGATCATGAAATGCAGAACCAGTAACTATTCATCTGAAACCAAACGTCAGACTGGTAAGACAGAAACAATATCCTATAAAACTGGAAGCAAGAAAAGGACTAGAGCCTCTAATAGAAAATTTTATCAAATACTTTGGGACAAAAATGGACTGTATTTGTACTTCCATTGGTAACAACCATACTGGAACAGAAAAGCAGTCATTGGCTTTCCCCAAGCAGGCTGTTAAAATATCAGGCTGTGAGCAGGTGTATTTCAGTCATATTGACCTACAAGATACATCCCTGAAGGATGTGGACTATGAACTGTTTGTGGATGGTAGCAGCTTTATGAAAATGGAAACCAGAAAGCAAGATACGCTGTGTTAACCAAACATAAGAGGCTAAAGCCCTGCAGACCCACCCCACCCCCAACACATCAGCACAAAAATCCGAGCTAGCTGATGGTGCTACTGAGAGTTCTGGAATTGTCAGAAAGTCAAAATTTGCTTTTAAGGCACATCAATTTGATAACACTTCAGTGAATATTGGTAATAATGTTGCTGACAAAGCAGCCAAAGAAGCTGTGGGTGAGGACCGATTAATATTGCCTCTTAAGTATCAGTGCTTGGATAATGAAGTTCCAAGTTATCAGAGGATGAGAAATTACCTATTCTATTAGGAGCCAAGAAGAATGATAAAGGATGGTGGGTTACACCAAACAGGCAAGTAATAATTCCCCAGCCTCTTATGAGAAGAAAAACACCAGGCAACTCATGGGGGAACAGAATCAATGACTGAGGCTTTAAAGCTCCAAGTTCTGAGTATGCAAATGGCTGGAATTATAAAAGTGTTATAAAGAAGTGTGAACCTTGTTTACCATGCTAAGAGACCCCCACCTGGAACAACAAAGGCAATTGTCCAGGAGACTACTGGCAAGTGGACTTCATAGAATTGCCACAGCATAACAGGTTCAGGTATATATATATAGGTACTAATAGATATGTTTTCTGGTTGGCTGGAGGCTTTCCCTTGTTGCACCAATATGGATCATGACGTAGTAAATTGAATCAAATAAATAATACCCTGATACGGTGTACCAGCAGGCTTGTCCTCAGATAGAGGTCTGCATTTTATTGCAGTAGTTAGGAAGGTGAGAGAGTGTTTAGGAATCAAGTGGGATCTGCATACCCTATATAGGCCTCAGGCTAGTGGGAAAGTGAAATGTTACACTCAAGTTACAATTAAGTAAAATATGTCAAGAAACTTGTTTTACTTGCTTACAAGCCCTGCCAATTGCTTTGTTAAGGATACAAATACAGCCAGGAAGGAATCATGTGAGTCCATATGAACTGATGTATGGGCAGCCTTACCAACTGCCTTTCATTCCTGGTGATATGTCTTTGCGGGCAAAACAGGATCTCAGACAATACCTGCTGGCACTGTGTAAAACTCTTAGCTCTGGTAATATCTTGGTAGGACATTACCCAAACTGTAGCTGGACAATGCAACTCCGGATTAAGGGACCCCAAACTGGCTATTGGAGTGCTCCAGAAGGGAAAGGGTGGTATTGGTTGTGTAATAATACTGCTGGAAAAGCCCTTCCCCCAGGATGGACTGGAACATGTATGTTGGGTGTTGTACTCCTGGATGCTATACAGGCATTACAGATTGAGGTACCTAGCCTATCCCAGGTAACATTGCAGAACCGTATGGCTCTTGGCACATACATAGACCAGAGCGGCAGAATATCCACAGATCTAGCAGAAATCTGGAAGCAGACAAAGAACTTGCATCAGGCCATTAGAGATGATACTTCCTGGGGATTTGAAGAATTACGGCATGGACTTACTTCTTGGCTACCAAATTGGAAATGGTTGAAAAACTTTTTTGTGATCATTATAGTAATAATTTGTGTCTGTATCCTAGCATGTATCATGATTCAATTTTGTAGTTGCTGGTCACGATGGTGTATTAGAATCAAATATGGGTAAAGGGTATAAAATGAGACTTACAGGATATATGTATATCCTGTAAGTCTCAAAGGGGGGAAATGTAGGCTTAAATTTTAAACTAACAGTAGTGTGTGTGCCTTTAACATAGTAGAATAGGCCACACTGTTCTAACTTACTAACACGTAGAGAGAAAGGAATGTCCAGCTGATGGGGGAAGGAACATCACAGGACTGATAACAACTAAGGAGACAATAAATAAGACCAAGGATGCCAGCCTTCAAGATAGCAGAGTGGCGCCCAACGTGGAGCGAGACTGGAACAGAAGCAAGGACATACCAACTGCTAACTCAGCACTAGGACCTTGGGAGCGTGTGCAAGCACTGAGGTCATTCAGTAAACACAGTGAGGAAGACTATCGGTGACCACCAGAGACCCCCACTCAGCAAGAAAGCTCATGCTTAATTAGGATGCACATATTATTAGTTCCTGGAAACGCTGTAAATATGTGTGAGTATGCTAAATATATAGCTGCTGCTGGCAAGTAACAGGCGTGCTCACCTTCGTGAAACGATTCACATGTGTGCCCAGTGCTGCAATAAAGAATGCTGCTTTCTGAAACTCCAAATTGAGTCTTAGAGAGTTTCTCCAACTGATTTTTACAGTAACAGTTCCACTCCTTGTAGTTTTGCCATGGTGTAGGTTGTGAGCAAGACTTGAAAGGGTCCCTTCCAACTTTCCTTTAGAGGTTCATCGTTCCCCATCTGCAGATAGACCCAATCTCCAGGTTTGAAACTATCAACTGCTGTATCTAATCCTAATGGTGCACATAATTGCAAATACCTATTGATAAAAAAACACTTTTCCTAAAGAAATCCTATAGTTCTTTAAATACCCCTGTCCCATGATATCAGCAGAAGCTGATTCACGATTCATCACCTGGTAAGGTCACCCATATAAAATCTCAAATGGACTTATTTTGATTCTATTGCTGGGAGTTATTCTTAGTAGGGCCAGAGGTAATATGTCTGGCCATTTTAATTTGGTTTCTTGACACATTTTACTTATATGCCTCTTGATCGACTGATGAATTCTTTCTACCTTGCCACCGAATTGGCGTCTCCAGGGGTATGGAGATCCCGGTTTATGTATAGATCCCGATGACTGGAAGAAGGGTAATATAACCCCCATTTTCAAGAAGGGGAAGGTGGAAGACCCGGGGAACTACAGACCAGTCAGTCTCACCTCTGTGCCTGGCAAAATCTTGGAACAGTTTCTCCTGGAAAACATGCTAAGGCACATGAAAAACAACGAGGTGGTTGGTGACAGCCAACATGGCTTCACTAAGGGGAAATGCTCTCTGACCAATTTGGTGGCCTTCTATGATGGAGCCATGGAACTGATGGACAGCGGCAGAGCAGTTGATGTCATCTACCTGGACTTGTGCAAAGCATTCGACACTGTCCCACATGACATCCTTGTCTCTAAATTGGAGAGACATCAATTTGATAGATGGACCACTCGGTGGATAAAAAACTGGCTCGATGGCCGCACGCAAAGAGTTGTGGTAAATGGCTCGATGTCCAGTTGGAAACCTGTAACGAGTGGTGTCCCTCAGGGATCGGTGTTGGGACCGGTCCTGTTCAACATCTTTGTCGGTGACATGGACAGTGGGATTGAGTGCGCCCTCAGCAAGTTTGCCGATGACACCAAGCTGTGTGGTTCGGTTGATACGCTGGAGGGAAGGGATGCCATCCAGAGGGACCTTGACACGCTTGTGAGGTGGGCCGATGCCAACCTTATGAAGTTTAACCAAGCCAAGTGCAAGGTCCTACACCTGGGTTAGGGCAATCCCAGGCACTGCTACAGGCTGGGCAGAGAAGAGATTCAGAGCAGCCCTGCAGAAAAGGACTTGGGGGTGTTGGCTGACGAGAAGCTTAACATGAGCCGGCAGTGTGCGCTTGCAGCCCAGAAAGCCAACCATATCCTGGGCTGCATCAAAAGAAGCGTGACCAGCAGGTCAAAGGAGGTGATCCTGCCCCTCTACTCTGCTCTTGTGAGACCCCACTTGGAGTACTGCGTACAGTTCTGGTGTCCTCAACATAAAAAGGACATGGAGCTGTTGGAGCGAGTCCAGAGGAGGGCCACGAGGATGATAAGAGGGCTGGAGCACCTCCCATATGAAGACAGGCTGAGAAAGTTGGGGCTGTTCAGCCTGGAGAAGAGAAGGCTGCGTGGTGACCTCATAGCAGCCTTCCAGTATCTGAAGGGGGTCTACAAGGATGCTGGGGAGGGACTCTTCCTTAGGGACTGTAGTGGTAGGACAAGGGGTAATGGGTTCAAACTTAAACAGAGGAAGTTTAGATTAGATATAAGGAAGAAGTTCTTTACAGTGAGGGTGGTGAAGCACTGGAATGGGTTGCCCAGGGAGGTTGTGGATGCTCCATCCCTGGTGGTGTTCAAGGCCAGGTTGGACAGAGCCTTGAGCCACATGGTTTAGGGCAAGGTGTCCCTGCCCATGGCAGGGGGGTTGGAACTAGATGATCTTAAGGTCCTTTCCAACCCTTACGATTCTATGATTCTATGATTCTATGATAGCGTTTGAGCTAGTTTTTGGATTATTTTAGCTACAAAATGAGGCCCTCTATCCAATGACATTCCTATTGGGATTCTATATCTTGGGATAATCTCTTTTAATAATACCTTACTTCTTTAGCCTGATTGGTTCGACAAGGAAAAGCTTCCAGCCATCCTGAAAAAGTGTCTACCAATGCCAATAAATACTGATACCCATTTTGTTGGGGTAATTCTGAGAAGTCTATTTGCCAATAGTCTCCTGGCATATTTCCTTTCTTCACCTGTCCAGGAGGAGGTCGTGATTGGATTTGGGAATTATTCCTCTGTCATATTAACAGTTTCAAAATAAGTTCCCCATATTTCACTGGTGATCCTTGTGATGTTAAAAGTAATCATTCTTTCCAAATAGCTCCATGTGCTATATATAACTCCAAATGCAAATTTTGAGTCTGTCCAGATGTTCATGCTCTTTCCTTCTGAGAGTTCCAGGGCCCTTATTAGTGCTACTAACTCTGCCTTCTGTGCCAATGTACTGCTTGGCAACACTTTGGCCTCAATTACACATCCTCTGGTTACTACTGCATATCTGGCTCTTTGGGTTCTATTCCTGATAAAACCACTTCTAGCCATATTTGCTTTTAGAAATGGTTCATCCTTTAAGTCTGCTCGGCTTGAAAATACTTGCTCAATTGTCTGTAACAATCATGTTCCAACTCTGTTTCTCCTGGAACAGACAACATTGCTGCAGGATTCACAGTTGTAGTTACCCATACTAATTGGTACTCATCTGAATGGGGCTTCTTCACCAGCAATATGAGAGTGTTAATCTCCAATTGACATTCACTCAAGATTCCATAATTTACAAAGCATTCTATCAGCAGTTCCAAACCCCTCCTTGCCTCTAGTTTAATGGCATATTGTTTCTGTTCTATGGGTTTTGCTCCTCGTTTCAGTGATATTACCACAGGTTCCACTGCCCATCATCTGCCAGGTGCATTGATAGCCCAGATCAAAGGAGTGACTGCATTGAGCACTTCCTCAGGGATAGCCACCATTTCTTGTTCTCCCTCTTTGTTCACCTGCAACATAAATACTTGTGCCTTCAGGGCTTTATCTTTTGGAATATGTATAAACAAATGTCTCCCCAGCAGGGGCATCAGACACTCTGGGATATATAGAAATTTATGAGTAAAAACTCTTTTGCCAATTCCACACTTAAGAGGTTGAAAGAAAGGCCATACTTCCCTTTTCCCAGTTGCTCCAATCACAGGCACTGTTTGCGTGCTGTCCTGGGTTCAGCTGTAACAGTTATTTTTCTCCTTCTTAGTAGCTGGTGCAGTGCTGTGTTTTCAACTTTAGCATGTGAACAACGCTGATAACATACTGATGTTTTTAGTTGTTGCTGAGTAATATTTACCCTGATCAAGGACTTTTCAGTCTCGTGCTTTGCCAGTGAGGAGGGGCATGGGAAGCCAGGAGGAAGTAGAGACAGGACACCTGACCCAAACTAGCCAAAGGGGTATTCCATACCACAGCATGTCATGCCCACTATAAACTGGGGGGAGTTACCCGGAAGGCCCAGATCGCTGCTTGGGTCGGGCTGGGTATCGGTCGGTGGGTGGTGAGCAATTGTGTTGTGCATCACTCGTGTTTATTGTTTTCTTTTCATTTTCCCCTTTAAGTTTTATATTCTCTCCCCTTGTTATTTTCCTTATCATTATTATTATTGGTGGTAGTAGTAGTGGTTTTGTATGATACCTTAGTTACTGGACTGTTCTTATCTCAGCCTGTGGGATTTACATTCTTTTGATTCTCCTCCCCATTCCTCCGGGAGTGGGGAGGAAGAAGGGGGGGAATGAGTGAGCGGCTGCGTGCTTCTGAGTTACCAGCTGGGCTTAAACCACGACACTTGCTTAATTCTCCTTTTTGTGTATTTAAAACTGAGTAAGTAGCTCCTGTATCCACTAAAAATTGAATTTGTTCTCTCCCCAAGCTAAGGGTAACCAGGAGTTTGTTTGGGTATTTCTCTAAATTTTCCCCAGTCCCCATCAATCAGAGTCCTGATCTAAAGTAAGTAGTTCAGCAACTCTGGGATCCTCCTTCTTGGAATTCTTCCCCACTCGCCCAAGATTCTGTGGACATTACCTCTTCAAATGACCCTCTGCTTACGGTACACACACTGATCCTCCTCTAGAGTCATCCTAACTGGGGTTCCTCAATGGAGTTCCTCGAGGGGGCAATCAGCCCCTACCTTTTCCTCTTCCATTACCACTTCTGCCATTCTGGGCAATGGCTGTAGCCCACAGCCAAGCTTTTCTAAGGTCCCTTTTAACTTGTTCTTTTTCCTGCCTCACCTTCTCTACCTCCTCTCAATTATTATACACTTCCATGCCACTTCAAGCAGCCTAGCTATGGATCTTGCCTCTGGGCCCTCTACATGCTGTAGTTTTCTCCTAATATCAGGAACTGCCCTACAAAGTCACAAAAGTCAGTGTCTGTTTCCCTTTCTGGATCCAAATTAGTCCATTTTCTGGCTGTTTCACATAATCTCTCATAAAAGGCAGAAGGATCTTCCTCCTTTTCCTGTATTACTTGATATAATTTGGAAACATTCTTTGCCTTTGGTATTGTGTTTCTTATCCTATGCAGGACTAACCTTTGATATTCATTAATTAACAATCATTGAGCCTGGATATTAAGATCCCACCCAGGGTTCGTGGAGGGAAAGTGATCCTCTACCCTCCCAGCCTGCGCATCCTGGACATGTACTCTCCCTGAGTGCACTCAGTACCAGCTGCACATCCCTCCAGTTGGGACCATGATTTTCTATAATAATTTCAAAAACACTTATGCAGCTGCCACTGCTCCACCCCACCCACCCCCATTCCTTCTCAGGGGGGCACTAATAATTCTACCTTTTCTTCCTGTTTCTCCTTAAGCTTTCTGCATCACTTTCCTATGCTGCACACGGAACGACATCAAGACTTCAATTTTTACCAGTTTCCTTCAGCTAACACAAAACCACCATTCTTATCCTTAGTAATCGACCTGCAATCCCATCTGCTTTTATAATCGTCACATAGTTCAAAGCACATTTCAACATACAGAAGCTCATCCCACTTTCTTTCCTGCCAACAAAATAACAACTGTAAGATTGTATTATATCCCAGAGTTCCATTTCTGGGCCATTTTCCCCCATCCTGTAAAACATACAGAGGTCACCATTGATTACAATACATTAACTTTTTCTGAGTTAAAGGATCTCCCCCATTTTTGCCCTAATGGGCCAATATGCATTCCAAAGGTGAAACTTTCAAAATTCTGTCTCTGGTGGAGAGAGAACTACCCATTTTATACAATTCACGAAATAGCACAGCAGCAAAATATCCTTTACCAAAATAACAAAAACAATTCCTTTTACCAAAATAACTTAAGACAATTCTGAAATAACCAAGCCGATTTCAAATAGCCAAGACGATCTAAAATAACCAAACCAATTCCTAGGAATATACCAATAACCCAAATTCCACGTGCTCCAGGCATCACTGTAATCGCACACAGGAATACCTAAAGGTACTTTTTACCCCTCTGATCCATATCTTTTCTGATATGAGTTGCTCAGGGGGGAATATCAAAACCAAAATAATAGTGACAATGTCTCTGTATAGGATGTTGCTCAAGAGCTCACCACAACCAGGGGTTCACCAGGGGAATCTCCACATAGTCACACCAGTGCACACTGGAGTCCATCTAGTGAATCCCTTCAGCTGCGATGATTTCCTGAGCAAGGTCCAGTCCGAATTCAGTGTCCCATCTGGGTTGCCAAAAACTGTTGATGATTTGGGGCTTTCTAAACAAAGACACAGAGTCTAGTTTAGAAAGGAGACATTGTTCATTCTGGACAGGGTGCTCTGTGGAAGTCTCCACAAATCAAGCACATCAATGATTATAACTTTAAGCTATTTATACATTTTGAGAAACAAAGAAATCAGTGTCCATTGGTTGAGAGTTACACAATTTGTTCATTAATTAGCATTCCACCCCATATTGGTTAAAAGTCCCTCTCGCTTCTCATGCTAATCAGGCATACATGCTCAGTCTTTCTCTTCTTTTGAGTCAGTGGGTTTCTTGAGTCGATAGTCATCCAAGGGTTGGGGCCTGATGTTCCTCATTATCAGTCCTGACTCATTACCCAGAGAAACAGGATGGATGTTCTTTGTTTAGAGAAGTCTTTTTATGTTATTTCAGTTATCTAGCAGAACTGATTGGATTAGCAAGCATCAGGATGAGCAATCAGACTATTCATTAAGCCTGAAGGAACACAAATGGACAATAAGCGTCATTCAGAGATTTCAAGACCACCCAGCAATACCACTTCTACAGACTCCGGGTAGTGTTGGGCTGAGCAGTGAAGGATTTAAAAAGACCACTGGAAGCAGGAACTCAGCAAGCAGAGGATTTGGCCCTGAGCACTCTCTGCATACTAAGGAAGAAAATGGTGGAGAAAAGATCTGCTGGTAGAAGACACTGATATGTTGCATGAATCTGTTGCAGCCAGCTCATGTTTGCTGTGAGTTCAGACAGCAGCTAAAATCAAAGTTGTGGAGCTGCACTTACAGGGCTGCCAAGCTAGTGTTGAATAAATTGTGTGAATGGAGAAGTGCTGTGCCTTGTCCTGGCCAAGTTCATCCCTTAAACCCACCTGCACATAGAGCTACTAGCAATGTTATCTCCTGGAGTAAACTGCCTCTGCAGAGGAAAGCTGTTTATGAACTGCTGTGCTGGCCTTCTGCTTTGTCCTCATCAGATATCTCCTGGTATGGGTGTAATAGGCCATCACACATCAGGGAGAGTCTGCAATATGCAGCAGTGGTAGGGACATTGTCCTGGTTTCAGCTGGGATAGAGTTAATTTTCTTCCTAGTAGCTGGTACAGTGCTGTGCTTTGGCTTTAGTCCGAGAATAATGCTGATAACACACCGATGTTTTAGTTGTTGCTAAGTAGCACTTACCCTGATCAAGAACTCTTCAGTCTCTCATGCTCTGCTGTTACCGTAAAAGTTGGTTGGAGAAACTCTCTAAGGCTCAATTTGGAGTTTTAGAAAGCAGGCATTCTTTATTGCAGTGCTGGGCGCACACACGAAATGTTTCACAAAGGTGAGTGCATCAGTTACTTGCCAGCAGTGGCTATATATTTAGCATACTCATGCATATTTAAAGCCTTCCTATGTAATCATTTACATATTCATGAGCTCTCCATGACCTAATTATAATATTTGCATCCTAATTAAGCATGCGCTTTCTATAGACCAGTCTCACCTACAGACCAGTCAGTCTCACCTCTGTGCCTGGCAAAATCTTGGAGCTGATTCTCCTGGAAAGCATGCTAAGGCACATGAAAAACAATGAGGTAGTTGGTGACAGCCAACATGGTTTTACTAAGGGGAAACCCTGTCTGACCAATTTGGTGGCCTTCTATGATGGGGCTACGGAACTGATGGACAGGGGCAGAGCAGTTGACGTCATCTACCTGGACTTGTGCAAAGCATTCGACACTGTCCCACATCACATCCTTTTCTCTAAATTGGAGAGACATCAATTTGATAGATGGACCACTCGGTGGATAAGGAACTGGCTCAATGGCCACAAGCAAAGAGTTGTGGTAAATGGCTCAATGTCCAGTTGGAAAACAGTAGCGAGTGGTGTCCCTCAGGGATCGGTGTTGGGACCGGTCCTGTTCAACATCTTTGTCGGCGTGTCGTGGTTTGAGCCCAGCCGGTAACTCAGAACCACACAGCCGCTCGCTCACTCCCCCCCCCCCCCTTCTTCCTCCCCCCGCTCCCGGAGGGATGGGGAGGAGAATCGGAAGAATGTAACTCCCACGGGTTGAGATAAGAGCAGTCCCGCAACTAAGGTATAACACAAAACCACTACTGCTACCACCAATGATAATAACGATTAGTGAAATAACAAGGGGAGAGGATACAATTGCTCACCACCCGCCGACCGATACCCAGCCCGACCCGAGCAGTGATCAGACCTTCCGGGTAACTCCCCCCAGTTTATATACTGGGCATGACGTGCTGTGGTATGGAATACCCCTTTGGCTAGTTTGGGTCAGGTGTCCTGTCTCTGCTTCCTCCCGGCTTCCCCTCCTCCCTGGCAAAGCATGAGACTGAGAAAGTCCTTGGTTGGAATAAACATTACTTAGCAACAACTAAAAACATCGGTGTTATCAGCGTTGTTCCCAGGCTGAAAGTTAAAAAACACAGCACTGCACCAGCTACTAAGCAGGAGAAAAATGACTGCTATAGCTGAACCCAGGACAGTATCCACCCCTTATTCCATACCATTCACGTCATGCTCAGATCCCACATCTCTCAGCACACCATCACCCCTGTCCCATATATACACATATATATACACCCACACCCACACACAGAGAAAGATATCATTCCCTAGTCCATGGACCAATCCCTGTAAAATTGCTGAACTCATCCAGTCCATGATGTCAGGCTCCATCTCTTGTAATAGTCTTTCAGGGCAGGAGGGACGGTACATAGTGTTGGGTTGTTGCCTGCTGATGATACCGCCAAACTCATCTGGTCACTGCTGAGCTCGTCTGGTTTCCTCAAAATTCATTCTTTGTTGAGGTGATGATCGGAGGGAAGTCAGGGTCAATGGCTGGTGACCTGAAGATATCTAGCTGGTGGGCTATAAAAGTGTTATAGAGCAGGCAACAGCGTACAACTGAGTTCATTGGCTGTTTTCCCCCAAAATCAAATCCCCTTGAGGTACACATCGGACTTCCCCATCTTCCCCCATTACCCACCAAGTATATCCAGGTCCCTGAGCAAAAGCAACCCCACGAGTGGGTTTGCCTTTACCTGAAGCAGGAATAACCCAGACTGTCTTCCCCAACAAGTTCTTTATGTGCACCACAGGAACTTTATCCCCCTCTACAGGACGTAAAAGTTCTGATTGGGCTGGGCCAGCCCTGTTGGCAGATCCCCTAGTGTTGACCAACCAGGTGGCTTTTGGTAAATGTGTATCCCAGTGTCTGAAAGTCCCACCACCCATTGCTCTCAGGGTAGTTTTTAACAGCCCATTGTACCATTCGATTTTCCCAGAGGCTGGTGCATGGTAGGGGATGTGGTATACCCACTCAATGCCATGCTCTTTGGCCCAAGTGTCTATGAGGTTGTTCCAGAAATGAGTCCCATTGTCTGACTCAATTCTCTCTGGGGTGCCGTGTCGCCACAAGACTTGTTTCTCAAGGCCCAGGATAGTGTTCCGGGCAGTGGCATGGGACACAGCGTATGTTTCCAGCCAGCCGGTGGTTGCTTCCACCATGGTAAGCACATAGCGCTTGCCCTGGCGGGTTGGTGGGAGTGTGATATAGTCAATCTGCCAAGCCTCCCCATATTTGTACTTCAGCCATCGTCCTCCATACCAGAGAGGCTTTAACCACTTGGCTTGCTTAATTGCAGCACATGTTTCACATTTGTGAATAACCTGGGCAATAGTGTCCATCGTTAAGTCCACCCCTCGATCACGAGCCCATCTATATGTTGCATCTCTGCCTTGATGGCCTGAGGTGTCATGGGCCCACCGGGCTAAAAATAATTCACCCTTATGTTGCCAATCCAAGTCCATCTGAGCCACTTTAATCTTAGCAGCTTTATCCACTTGCTGGTTATTCTGGTGTTCCTCAGTGGCCCGACTCTTGGGTACATGAGCATCTACGTGGCGTACCTTCACCACCAGGTTCTGCACCCGGGCAGCGATATCTTGCCACAATGCAGCAGCCCAGATGGGTTTACTTCTGCGTTGCCAGTTGCTCTGCTTCCATTGCTGCAACCACCCCCACAGGGCATTTGCCACCATCCATGAGTCAGTAGAGAGATAAAGTACTGGCCATTTTTCTCGTTCAGCAATGTCCAAGGCCAGCTGGATGGCTTTCACCTCTGCAAATTGACTCGATTCACCCTCTCCCTCAGCAGTTTCTGCAACCTGTTGCAGGGGACTCCACACAGCTGCCTTCCATCTCCAATGCTTTCCCACAGTAGGGCAGGACCCATCAGTAAACAAGGCATATTGCTTTTCACTCTCTGACAGTTCATTATATGGTGGGGCCTCTTCAGCACGCGTCACCTCCTCTTCTGGTGACATCCCAAAATCTTTGCCCTCTGGCCAGTCCATGATGACTTCTAGAATTCCTGGATGACTGGGATTTCCTATTCGAGCTCGTTGTGTAATTAGTGCAGCCCACTTACTCCATGTAGCATCAGTTGCATGATGTGTAGAGGAGACCCTGCCTTTGAACATCCAGCCCAGCACAGGCAACCGGGGTGCCAGGAGGAGCTGCGCTTCAGTTCCAATCACTTCTGAGGCAGCTCGAACCCCTTCATAGGCTGCCAGTATCTCTTTTTCAGTGGGAGTGTAGCTGGCCTCGGATCCTTTATATCCCCGACTCCAAAAGCCAAGGGGTCGACCTCGAGTCTCCCCTGGAGCTTTCTGCCAGAGGCTCCAGGTAGGACCATTCTCCCCAGCTGCGGTATAGAGCACATTTTTCACATCTGGCCCGGCCCAGACTGGTCCAAGGGCTACTGCATGAACTATTTCTCGTTTAATTTGTTCAAAGGCTTCTTGTTGCTCAGGGCCCCATTTGAAATCATTCTTCTTCCGGGTCACGTGGTAGAGAGGGCTTACAATCAGACTGTAATTTGGGATGTGCATTCTCCAGAACCCCACAACACCTACGAAAGCTTGTGTTTCTTTCTTGTTAGTTGGTGGAGACATTGCTGTTATCTTGTTGATCACGTCTGTGGGGATCTGGCGGCATCCATCTTGCCATTTTATTCCCAAAAATTGAATCTCCTGTGCAGGTCCCTTGACCTTATTCCGTTTTATGGCAAAACCGGCCTTCAGCAGGATTTGGATTATTTTCCTCCCTTTCTCAAAAACTTCTTCCGCTGTATCACCCCACACGATGATGTCATCAATGTATTGCAGGTGTTCTGGAGCTTGCCCCTGTTCCAGTGCAGTCTGGATCAATCCATGGCAGATGGTAGGGCTGTGTTTCCACCCCTGGGGCAGTCGGTTCCAAGTGTACTGGACGCCCCTCCAAGTGAAAGCAAACTGTGGCCTGCATTCTGCTGCCAAAGGGATTGAGAAAAATGCATTGGCAATGTCAATTGTGGCATACCACTTGGCTGCCTTTGACTCCAGTTCATACTGAAGTTCTAACATGTCCGGTACGGCAGCTCTCAATGGTGGTGTGACTTCGTTCAGGCCACGATAGTCTACTGTTAATCTCCACTCTCCATTAGACTTTTGCACTGGACATATGGGGCTATTAAAGGGTGAGCGGGTCCTGCTGATCACTCCTTGGCTCTCCAGTCTGCGGATCAGCTTATGGATAGGAATCAAGGAGTCTCGGTTGGTGCGATATTGCCGCCGGTGCACTGTTGTGGTCGCAATTGGCACTTGTTGTTCTTCGACCTTCAGCAACCCCACAACAGAAGGATCCTCTGAGAGGCCGGGTAAGGTGGACAGCTGCTTAATTTCCTCTGTCTCCAAGGCAGCGATACCAAAAGCCCATCTATACCCTTTTGGGTCTTTGAAATATCCTCTCCTGAGATAGTCTATGCCAAGGATGCATGGAGCCCCTGGACCAGTTACAATGGGGTGCTTTTGCCACTTCCTCCCAGTCAGGCTGATTTCAGCTTCCAGCATAGTTAACGCTTGGGATCCTCCTGTCACTCCAGAAATATAAATGGGTTTCACCCCTTGATACCTTGATGGCATCAGAGTACACTGTGCACTGGTATCTACTAGAGCCTTATACTCCTGTGGGACTGATGTGCCAGGCCATCTGATCCACACAGTCCAGTAAACCCGATTATCCCTCTCCTCCACCTGGCTGGAGGCAGGGCCCCTCTAATAGTGATCACAAAATTCTCCACTTCTGTCTTGTAGAAAGGGATTAGTATTCCTTATCACAGGAGCTGGAGTAAAATCAGCTCTTTCGCTCCATCTGGGAAACTGCTCGCCAGAGACTGGAGCAGCAGCTTTCCTGGGAGGATCATCCTTGACCATTGTTCTCCTCTTCAGTTCACGCACCCGTTGCTCCAGAGCTGAGGTAGGTTTTCCATCCCACTTTCTCATGTCTTCTCCATGATCCCGCAGGTAAAACCATAGGGTGGCCCGTGGCGTGTACCTCCTATATTTTCTTTCTCGAGCAGTAGGGCGCCTTCTGTTAATAGCTGAGACATGGGTTGGTACGCGTGGAGAGCTGGATAGATCGGATAAATCGTCTCTCAATTGTTTGAACTCCTGGGACAGTTTTTCCACAGCTGAAATGATGGAAGGGGTGAGATTGTCTTCGAACTCTCGGAGTTGACGAATCAGGAAATCCACTGTTGGTGATACTCCGTCATTCCAGGTCATTGATGCCAATGTGTGGGCATATGATGATGGCGCACTCCGTGTAAGTTTCCGCCACATGGGTCGTGTACATTCGACTTCATCTGGGTCTACGGATGTGTTCCTGGCATCCGGCCTCCGATAGATCATCTCTATAATGGCTGATTCCCTCAGGGACTGGATGCCTTTCTCTATCGTGGTCCAGTTGGCTGAGCGATTCGTAATATCATCTTTGTAGGGAAACCTTTCCTTCACAGCTGCCAGGAGCCGCCTCCAAAGACTGAGGGCTTGCTTCTCTCTTGCAATCGCTTTGTCAATTCCTCCTTCCTTAGCAAGTGATCCCAGCTGCTTGGCTTCCCTACCTTCTAGTTCATGACCGTCGGCCCCATTGTCCCAGCACCGGAGCAACCAGGTGACAATGTGCTCCCGTGGAAGACGGGTGAAATCTTTTCGCATATTCCGTAGTTCGGTTGAGGTCCGGGGTCGAGAAGTGACCTCTTCTTCTTCTTCCTCTTCCTCTGATCCACGTAGTAGTAACTCTTGTTCAGATGCTGTCGCATATAGTAATGGCACTGGGTCTTCATCTTTCTTCGCTTCGCGGGTTGCTCTTTGTGCCTTTCATCTGCTTTTGCTTACAGGGGCAACAGACATTGTCACAAACTGGACATTTGGTTTAGCTGCAGTGTTTGTCACTGTGGTTGGAGTGGCTGCAGTGTCTGCCACTAGGATTGGAGTGGTTGCAATGTCTATTGCTGGGGTTGGTGCAGCTGTTGTGCTTGGGAGTTGAGTAACACCAACAGCTGCATTATCTGTTGCTGTCGGGGTTTGAGTAGCTACTGTGCTTGTCACTGGGGTTGGTGTAGCTGCAGTGCTTGGAGTAGCCATATTGTCTGTTGCTGTCGGGGTTTGAATAGCTACTGTGCATGTCACTGGGGTTGGTGTAGCTGTGGTGCTTGGAGTAGCTATATTGTCTGTTGCTGTCGGGGTTTGAGTAGGTACTGTACTTGTCACTGGGGTTGGTGTGGCTGCGGTTCTTGGAGTAGCCACATTGTCTGTTGCTGTCGGGGTTTGAGTAGCTGTTGTGCTTGTCACTGGGGTTGGTGTAACTGCTGTATTTGAAGTTGGAGTAGTTGCGTTGTCTGTTGTGGTCAGGGTTTGAGTAGCTGTTGTGCTTGTCACTGGGGTTGATGTAGCTGCTGTACTTGGAGTAGCTGTGTTGACTGTTGTGGTCAGGGTCTGAGTAGCTGCTGTGCTTGTAGTTGGCATAGCTGCGTTGTCTGTTGCTTTGCCATCAGATCCAGAGACATTTTTTTCCCTTTGAAGGTGCTGGATAGTGTTGAGCAGGGCTCTGTAGGCATAGGCCAAGCCCCAGCACGTTGCCAAAATTTGTCCCTCTCTGGTATAACCAGGACGACAGCACACCTCGTTTAAGTGTTTTACTAGTTTTTCCGGATATTGCACTTGTTCAGTGGTGAAGTTCCAAAGCACTGGAGGGGCCCACTGTCCTAGATACTTGCCCATACTATCCCACACACCCTGCCACTCATAACTGTCCAGCCTCATTGAAAATCTCCTGGTGGTCCTCCTATATCGTCGTCTAACCCTAGACCAGATTCGAACCTGATACTGCTGAATTTTTGAGATTAAACGAAATAGGATGTTCCTACGACGGGATGGCCGTGGGTAAAACACACTCTGTATGTTTGCCAACATGCTGATCCCCAGCACAATCAGCAGGCAGGTTTCAAGGGTACTCAAAGGCCATCTAAAACCTTCAGAACTCTCAACTGCTGTTGCAAATAGGCTGGTGGGGGAACGGGGGGTGAAAGAGAATGCTTCCTTCGTAAGTTTACCCCCCGAGGAGAAAAAAAAGATATGCAATTGCTAAAATATTTCATTATATACCTCCCAATGTATAGTGGTGATGGCCACGCTGGAAGCACAAACCAGACCAGTTTCATGATCAATGAGTCTATTGTATTACAAGTCATTACCATGAAGTACAGTGAAACAAGAACCTTAGCCCAGGCCCCCCAGCCGATAAACACTAAAACAGCAAATAGTGGCTGTAAGTAAGGTACAACATGCTGAAATTCTGAGATCAAGCACAACAAGTCTGAGAGCCAAATAATCACCATTGTGACGAGTAGTAACAATGAATTCTTATCACAAATATGATTAAACACACTCTGGTCAGATCTGTCGTTATCTCAACCTTTCGTGCCCCACGTTGGGCGCCAAAAAGAACTGTCGTGGTTTGAGCCCAGCCGGTAACTCAGAACCACACAGCCGCTCGCTCACTCCCCCCCCCCCCCTTCTTCCTCCCCCCGCTCCCGGAGGGATGGGGAGGAGAATGGGAAGAATGTAACTCCCACGGGTTGAGATAAGAGCAGTCCCGCAACTAAGGTATAACACAAAACCACTACTGCTACCACCAATGATAATAACGATTAGTGAAATAACAAGGGGAGAGGATACAATTGCTCACCACCCGCCGACCGATACCCAGCCCGACCCGAGCAGTGATCAGACCTTCCGGGTAACTCCCCCCGGTTTATATACTGGGCATGACGTGCTGTGGTATGGAATACCCCTTTGGCTAGTTTGGGTCAGGTGTCCTGTCTCTGCTTCCTCCTGGCTTCCCCTCCTCCCTGGCAAAGCATGAGACTGAGAAAGTCCTTGGTTGGAATAAACATTACTTAGCAACAACTAAAAACATCGGTGTTATCAGCGTTGTTCCCAGGCTGAAAGTTAAAAAACACAGCACTGCACCAGCTACTAAGCAGGAGAAAAATGACTGCTATAGCTGAACCCAGGACACGGCGACATGGACAGTGGGATTGAGTGCGCCCTCAGCAAGTTTGCCGACGACACCAAGCTGTGTGGTTCGGTTGATACGCTGGAGGGAAGGGATGCCATCCAGAGGGACCTTGACAAGCTTGTGAGGTGGTCTGATGCCAACCTTATGAAGTTCAACTAAGCCAAGTGCAAGGTCCTACGCCTGGGTCAGGGCAATCCCAGGCACAGCTACAGGTTGGGCAGAGAAGAGATTCAGAGCAGCCCTGCAGAGAAGGACTTGGGGGTGTTGGTTGATGAGAAACTTAACGTGAGCCAGCAGTGTGTGCTTGCAGCCCAGAAAGCCAACCATATCCTGGGCTGCATCAAAAGAAGTGTGACCAGCAGGTCAAAGGAGGTGATCCTGCCCCTCTACTCTGCTCTCATGAGACCTCACTTGGAGTATTGTGTACAGTTCTGGTGTCCTCAACATAAAAAGGACATGGAGCTGTTGGAGCAAGTCCAGAGGAGGGCCATGAGGATGATCGGGGGGCTAGAGCACCTCCCATGTTAAGACAGGCTGAGAAAGTTGGGGTTGTTCATCCTGGAGGAGAGAAAGCTCCATGGAGACCTCATAGCAGCCTTCCGGTATCTGAAGGGGGTCTATAAGGATGCTGGGGAGGGACTCTTCATTAGGGACTGTACTGATAGGACAAGGGGTAATGGCTTCAAACTTAAACAGGGGAAGTTTAGATTAGATATAAAGAAGAAGTTCTTTACAGTGAGGGTGGTGAGGCACTGGAGTGGGTTGCCCAGGGAAGTTCTGGATGCTCCATCCCTGGCGGTGTTCAAGGCCAGGTTGGACAGAGCCTTGGGCAACATGGTTTAGTGCGAGGTGTCTCTGCCCATGGCAGGGGGGTTGGAACTAGATGATCTTAAAGTTCTTTCCAACCCTTATTGTTCTATGATTCTATGATTCTATGATTCTTGCTGAGTGGGGGTCTCTGGTGGTCACCAATCAATCATCTTCCTCACTGTGTTTACTGAATGACCTCAGTGCTTGCACATGCTCGCAACGTCCTAGTGCTGAGTTAGCAGTTGGTATGTCCTTGCTTCTGTTCTGTTCCAGTCTCACTCCATGTTGGGCACCACTCTGCTATCTTGAAGGCTGGCATCCTTGGTCTTATTTACTGTCTCCTTAGTTGTTATCAGTCCCATGATGCTCCTTCCCCCATCTGTGGGAGGTGAAGGTGACAGGATCTGCATGATGAGCTTGAGCAACACTCTGAATGCAAGCTATGAGGCCCTGATACCAAACAAGCCTTGTGCTGATGGGCCAGGATGTTGAGAGACAGATAAGCCAGGATGCTGGGAGACAGATAAGCCGGGATGTTGAGAGACAGATAAGCCAGGATGTTGGGAGACAGGAAAAGCGTGGCATGCCCGGGCATGTTGAGAAAGCACCGAATGAGGGAATAAAAGGGGCTTGATTGTAATAAAGCTTTGTCTCAGTATCCTCACCGACCTGAGTCCGTGCCTTCAATACGCCACACCAGTCAGCCAAACGTTCCTTTCTCTCTATGTGTTAGTAAGTTAGAACAGTTTGCTGTATTCTACTATGTCCTTGCCCATGGCAGGGGGGTTGGAACTAGGTGATCTTAAGGTCCTTTTCAACCCTAACTATTCTATGATTCTATGTTAGTTTAAAGACATACACACTATTGTTAGTTTAAACCTACAATTTAAGCCTACACTGCCGGTGAGGAGGGGCACAAGAAACAGGGAGGGAGCAAAGACAGGACACCTGACCTGAACTAGCCAAAGGGATATTCCATACCATGGCACTTCATGTCTAGTATATAAACTGGGGGGAGTTACCCGGAAGGGAGCGATCGCTGCTCGGGTTGGGCTGGGTATCAGCGGGTGGTGAGCAATTGTATTGCACAGCGCTTGTGTTTATTGTTTGGTTTTTTTTTTTCCTTTCCCTTTTTGGTTTTATATTCTCTCCCCTTGTTATTTCCCTTATCATTATTATTAATAGTAGTAGTATTATATTGTACTTTAGGTATTAAACTGTTCTTATCTCAATCCGCAGGGTTTACATTCTTTCGATTCTCCCCCCCATCCCACCTGGGGAAGGGGGAAGGGGGGGTGAGCGAGCGGCTGTGTGGTACTCAGTTGCTGGCTGGGTTTAAACCACAAAAGACATATCAGGAAGCAGTTCAGCAACTTGAGGTTCTGATCCAAAAGCAAGGTTTGGTGGCACTCTTTTTCATTAACTTCAATAACCTTCAGCTCTAACACTGAATCCCCGATGTTTATTACAAGCACTGATGTAGCATCACTTGAATATAATGTTAATTCACATACACACTTTACAGTAATGGCCTAAATTATTATGCAGCTAAGTCAAGCCAGATCCTGGTAGGCAACATCCTGAAGCAGATCCGTTCAGTTCCTGGGTCATTTGTTGGACTGGCCAAAGATTTCAAAGAAACAGTTACCTAGTTGAACATTTAGTTTTGTAAAAGGCAAGCTATTTCATTTGCGCAGATCCATTTCTGTGAGATTTTAGCCAGGAGTTTTTTGTTTTTTGGTTTTTTTTTTAAATTAATGCATCAAGTTCTCATTTCAGGAGAAACTAACCTCTCATTTTAACAGAATGGTTTTGATAATTATTTTTCAAGTGTCTATTGTGTTAAATCACTAAGAACATAAGAGCTTCCATTTTGGGTTAGACAAAGGCTTCTGTTGTCCATCATTCTCTGCTCCAGCAGTGCCCATTAGGAAGAGCAAGGCAAGGACTTTCATAAAGTGTGACCTTTCCATTAATATCCTCTGGCTTCCAGCAGACATGATTTTACCAACTAAGATTTTGCATCTAGGTCTTCATGTTTAATAGCTGTGAGTGGACAGAACAACCACCAATCTATCTCTATCATTCTCCTTGGACCCAGTGTATGACTTTTGTGTTCAACAACAGCCCAGGGCACAAATGGCTTTATTATACAAATAATAAAAAGTACAGAAATACTACTGAACATAGCAAATAAAAGACAGACTAGGGACAATGTAGGCCCTCTCCAGAAGCTATCAGGAGAACTGGCTACCATGGATTTGGAGAAGGCTGAGGTTCTTAATGACTTCTTTGCCTCAGTCTTCACCAGCAAATGCTCTGACCACACAACCCAAGTCTTGGAAAGCCAATGCAGGGACTGTGAGAACGAAGACCTTAGGCCCACTGTAGGAGAGGATCAGGTTCGAGACCATCTTAAGAACCTGAATGTGCACAAGTCCATGGGACCTGATGAAATCCATCCACGGGTCCTGAAGGAGCTGGCGAATGAAGTTGCTAAGCCACTGTCCATCATATTTGAAAAATCCTGGTAGTCAGGTGAAGTTCCCGATGACTGGAAGAAGGGTAATATAACCCCCATTTTCAAGAAGGGGAAGGTGGAAGACCCGGGGAACTACAGACCAGTCAGTCTCACCTCTGTGCCTGGCAAAATCTTGGAACAGTTTCTCCTGGAAAACATGCTAAGGCACATGAAAAACAACGAGGTGGTTGGTGACAGCCAACATGGCTTCACTAAGGGGAAATCCTGCCTGACCAATTTGGTGGCCTTCTATGATGGAGCCACGGAACTGATGGACAGCGGCAGAGCAGTTGATGTCATCTACCTGGACTTGTGCAAAGCATTCAACACTGTCCCACGTGACATCCTTGTCTCTAAATTGGAGAGACATCAATTTGATAGATGGACCACTCGGTGGATAAAAAACTGGCTCGATGGCCGCACGCAAAGAGTTGTGGTAAATGGCTCGATGTCCAGTTGGAAACCTGTAACGAGTGGTGTCCCTCAGGGATCGGTGTTGGGACCGGTCCTGTTCAACATCTTTGTCGGTGACATGGACAGTGGGATTGAGTGCGCCCTCAGCAAGTTTGCCGATGACACCAAGCTGTGTGGTTCGGTTGATACGCTGGAGGGAAGGGATGCCATCCAGAGGGACCTTGACACGCTTGTGAGGTGGGCCGATGCCAACCTTATGAAGTTTAACCAAGCCAAGTGCAAGGTCCGACACCTGGGTCGGGGCAACCCCAGGCACAGCTACAGGTTGGGCAGAGAAGAGATTCAGAGCAGCCCTGCAGAAAAGGACTTGGGGGTGTTGGTTGACGAGAAGCTTAACATGAGCCAGCAGTGTGCGCTTGCAGCCCAGAAAGCCAACCATATCCTGGGCTGCATCAAAAGAAGCGTGACCAGCAGGTCGAAGGAGGTGATCCTGCCCCTCTACTCTGCTCTTGTGAGACCCCACTTGGAGTATTGTGTACAGTTCTGGTGTCCTCAACATAAAAAGGACATGGAGCTGTTGGAGCGAGTCCAGAGGAGGGCCACGAGGATGATAAGAGGGCTGGAGCACCTCCCATATGAAGACAGGCTGAGAAAGTTGGGGCTGTTCAGCCTGGAGAAGAGAAGGCACCATGGAGACCTCATAGCAGCCTTCCGGTATCTGAAGGGGGTCTACAAGGATGCTGGGGAGGGACTCTTCCTTAGGGACTGTAGTGGTAGGACAAGGGGTAATGGGTTCAAACTTAAACAGAGGAAGTTTAGATTAGATATAAAGAAGAAGTTCTTTACAGTGAGGGTGGTGAAGCACTGGAATGGGTTGCCCAGGGAGGTTGTGGATGCTCCATCCCTGGCGGTGTTCAAGGCCAGGTTGGACAGAGCCTTGAGCCACATGGTTTAGGGCAAGGTGTCCCTGCCCATGGCAGGGGGGTTGGAACTAGATGATCTTAAGGTCCTTTCCAACCCTTACGATTCTATGATTCTATGATTCTAAGTACTCTGTTTTGTCTCACTAGAAACCACACCCATTCTGCTTTATATATTTTAAGTTTTGAGGTTATTAAGACAAAGTCATTTTATTCCTCTGAGACAATATCCTGTAATACTTCACAACTGAAGATTTCCATTTCACAAGAACTTTGGCCTGTCCAATTCAAAGTGGAAGCACGTTTTTTGAGACCTCAGTATTTTCAATAGACAGAAAATGCTGGGGGTTTTTTTCATTCAGTTTCAGTCATTTCAATAAGTAAAAACCAAAGCCAAACTAAACAAAAAAAACCCCAAAACAAAACCCAAACCCAAAAGTTTTGCAATAGCAGCGTCTTCCTCCCAGTTGGGCTAGGAGTGTCACGAGGACAGTTTAGGGGGATCAGCCTCATCACAATGGCTCTATGTCTTGCTCCCACCCTACAGTTTGAAATCCTACAAGGAGAGGAAGGAGTCAAATTCTCACCTTCATTTTTATCTGTAAAATCCCCAGTCTGGGAGTTCCACCCAGATGAAGTGGGACTGGCTTAAACAAAGATATAATTATTTTTTAGGTGATCTGCTGGGGGGGGGCACTTTTAAGTCTTCTTGCAGTCAGTGGGATGTCTGAAGAATTAACTGGGTGGATACCTGTAAAGTTCCAGTCTTCAACTAATCATCTGCAACTGGGCATACATACTGCATGCACAGCTCCCCTGCTCAAATCTGTTGGCAAAGCTTTACAGGATTTCAGCTCTTGCTCTGTAAAGCAGGGTGAAATTATATTTCTATATTTCCAACATCCTTATTTTTCTGCTTATAGTTACAAGCAGAACTTTCTCTTTCCATGCTTACATGCACAGGCTGGCACACTCCGCTTCTGATTTTAGATGCAGATATAAGCATCATCAAATAATGTAAATACTTCTGTGTTAAATACAGCTTCATAACTAAAGTGAACATTAGGCCCAGCGCTGTATGTTATAGGCAAGGTATTCTTGAGACCTGGGAGACATGCTGCTTTGATTCATTTATTTTTTTATTCTTTTGCCTCTCCTTCATTTTCTTTGTAGACGAGGAGCTGGAGAGGAAAGTCAGCAAGTTCATAAAAGAAAGAAAGGAGTTGGGCCGTTTTGTAGTTGTTATCTTTAATGGTATTCTGCATAATTTGATTGGGGGTGGAGAAAAAGAGAATTAGTACAAAAAATGGCAAAAGTGGGATGCAGAGAGAAGCATGTGGATGAATTTTAATGCAATCAGAAACCTGTAATAATGGTAATAAAGGAATATATTCAGACATCGAGAGAGGGAGAAGGGAATAGTACCTGAAATGCCAGAAATTAGACATAGGCATAGAATTCTCTTTTCACCCCCTTCAAATGTAAGAAATGGAATTTTTAAGCACAGCAAAAGAGGGATGAAAAATTGGCAGGGTTTCAGCCCTTTGTCTTTTGGCACATCCTATTTAATCCTCTTCTTTAATATTAAGGAGTCTGTGGCCATGCAGGGCTGTCACAGGCTTAGGGAAAAGGGATAATATAGAGAGGAAAAGAGCGATAACACTTAGCTTAAGGCAATTCTGAGGAAGGGTCTCTATTACCTCCACTGAAGTCTTTAAAAAAAACCCTGATATTTAATTTGATCCGAAATGTCATCACAGTTCCTACAAAAGAAACTATGTCTGTGTGTGACCACCCGCTCCCCTCCATGTCTTTGGTGTTCCAACAGTCCTCAGTGGCCTTCTAGGCTTATGGAAAGTGTTTCAAAGCCCTGACACATCACCAGTGAGGTGAGTTTAGAAAGTGAAAGATTTTTCCTGACATACAAGCCTTGACACCACTGACCCTGTGTGTGGCGTATGAAGGGCACGGACTCAGAGCATCTTCATGCAGTGAATCACTTTATTGCCTATTGCTCTAGCTTTTATACCATTCTAGCAAAAGCTATCTTTAGTCTATTGCTCTAGCTCTTATACCAAGCTATTTTATCACATCATGTTTAGTTCCTGGTTTACAGTTTTGTTTCCTCAACATTCCTCGTCATTTCACAAACAGTCCCAAAATAACCAGTTCCTTATCTTTCTGTTCTCCTGCTCCTGTCCAGCTGGGCTGCTCTGCTTAATCACACAGTGTACTTTGCTTCTTCTTTAACTCTTTCTTCTCCAGCCAAGTAGTTACTTCTCTTTGGCAATAATCAAATAGTTTCCATCCTTTCCCACACCTGTGGACTTAGCCAAGAAGATACTAAGCTTTTCTCTGAATAAGCTTGAAAACAAAATGGCCCTTCAGGCTCAACCTCAGAGTGAAAAGGGGATGCTACACCTAGGAATTAATATGTGTTAAATTCCCCAGAACCAAAGGTTGTAAAAGAGTTGTATTCAAATATGAATTGTCTCTGAAAGATGAGGGTGTGATGTAATTCAGTGTTCATTTTAATTGTCATTTGATGGTACAAAACAGTCTTCTCCACCTCCTTCTTTTTGGGGAAATCCATCAAGATAGACCAGGGAGACAGCCATAGATTTTCAGGAGAAAGAATCCCAAACAGTCACAGAAAATCCTTCAAAGTTTAGTTACAGCACAGCTGCACACCTCCACACTTCCATGCTGGGTGTCTGCAGGTATGAAATCCTGTAAGGCTTTACCTATGGATGTGAGCAGATGAGCTGGGCAGGCAGTGCATGGGCTTTTCTCCCATGACCATTTCCAGGGGTGTTCCTGGAATATCTAGGGAAAGAGACATTTATTTCATGATTGGAAGGCTGCTTTGAATTCAGACATTCTTCCTGTTGTGGAGGGATAGTGAAGAGAAAGTGGATTTTTCAGATATACAGTGAATTTAGAAAGATCAGATTTTTACTTTTTTTTTGAATCCTGAGTTTTCCCTAAAAAGCATTGGTTCATGAATTGTTCTGAGAAATATTTCAGTTGGGTATTTCAGATAGATAATGAATAAACTTGGAGGAATTATGGTCTGCCAGGCAGTCTTTGTTCTTTGCATGACACCAGGTTTTAGACCCCCATCAATTCTAAGCAAGGGCTACTTAATAAGGTGGGTCATTGTGAGTTGTTTTCCCAGCTCAAAACGCCATAAAACCTGTCATTTAAGAGCTGAACAGGGAAGAGTATCTCTTGGCAATGGACAGTTTGACAGCACTGCTCACCAAGTTTATCAACGGTCATTTGCTGAGGTGAGTAGTTCAGTAGAGGATGCCTTCAGCACCAGAGCGTGGGGAAAACAGCGTCCAGGAGTCTCTTTCCTGAACAACAAGAGCCACGAAGGAAGCCCCAAGTCCTTTCCAGGACTTGCTCAGGAGCTGGCAGCTCTGCTGATGCGAGCAGCTGACTCATAGGGGGTGATGCCAGGAGTGATGACCACCACCCCCTAAACGTATAAAACACTCCCCCTGGAAGCGTGAGCGATCAGGAGCATGGCAGACAGAGGATGCAGTCAGGGCGCAGCAGTCCGGTCCAGGGCTGTCCAGTCCAGTCAGGGCGAGTGGGCAGGGCGAGTGAGATGGTAAGCACTTGCCTCAGGGCAAGGGCCACTTCTCAGTCTGGGAGGTCTGCAAAGGCTGTGGTGGCTAGCATTGCCACACAGACAGAGCTGATGAAAGGGGAGGCTGCAGCGTAGACCTCAGACTGTAGGAAGTGCCTTGACGTTTCTCTCAAGGCAAGGGCAAACAGTGGAGTGGGCTGTACAAGGTGTGCCCTGGTGGAGGACCTCCTGCAGCAGGTGGCTGAGCTGTGAGAGGCAGCCAAAAGACTGAGGGACATCAGGGAGGCTGAGAGGGAGCTGGACTGCTGGCTCCAAGCCCAAACTTTGGGGGACCTACAGGCCACTGTGCAGAGGCCACAAACATCCCCCCTGGCAAACATAGAAAGGAGGGAGGGCATTAATCCAGGGGATTGGGAACTCATAACTGAAAAAAGCAACAAAAGGAGGAGGAAGAGGACAAATAAAAGCAAAGGGATTCCTCCAAAGCCTGATGTCCCAACCCAGAAACCCCTTGTGGTTCTGCAGGGGGCTAACAAGGTGACACCTGCCACAACAGAAGAAAAGCCAATTGCTTGACCAATAAAGAAGAAAGCTACCACTGCTTCCAAGAAAAGGTGGCAGGTGATAGCAGTAGGTCACTCTAAAAGGTTCAGAGGCACCCATCTGTTGGCCTGACCTGCTCTTGAGGGAGGTGCATTGCCTACCAGGAGCTTGGATCAGAGATGTTGCTGAGAGGCTACCCAGTCTAGTAAATCCCACTGACTATTGACTGCTTCACGTGGTCCATGTGGGTGCCGGTGATATAGCCAGCAGCAGTCTGGGGAGCATTAAGAAAGACTATAGAGCCCTGGGAAAGGCAATAAAGGGGTCTGGGGCTCAAATAGTTTTTTCATCGATCCTCCAGGTCAAAGGAGAGGGCCTTGAAATGTCTAGTCGAATCTGGCAGGTTAACAAATGGTTAGAGGGGTGATGATGTAATCAGGGTTTTGGTTACTTAGACCGTGGGACTTGCTTTGGGAAACTTGGTCTACTGGGGGCTAATGGGATCTGCCTGAAAAAGAAGGGGAAGAGCACCTTTGGGTGGAGACTCGCCAGGCTGGTGAAGGTGGCTTAAACTAGATTTGTTGGGGGAGGGGGGCACCGATCCATCCCAACCCTACCAGTTGGATGCCAGCACCTGTAATGAATGCTCGGAGTGGTGCAGAGCTACTCCAGCCGCTCCAGCCAATGAGTTGGCCTTATTTGGGGCTCAGCTCAGATGCAAACACATGTAGTATGGGGAATAAACAAGAGGAATTAGACATGTGAGTGCACCTGCAGGGATATGATATCATTGGAATCACAGAAACATGGTGGCATGGTTCTGATGACTGGAGCATTGGAATGGAAGGTTATAGGCTTTTTAGGAAAGTCAGTCCAAGCAGATGGGGAGGGGGTGTAGCCCTTTATGTCAATGACCACCTGGAGTGTATGGAACTCTGCCTGGGGATAGATGATGAGCCAACTGAAAGCTTGTGGGTCAAGATTAAAGGGAGGGCAGTGACAGGGGATGTTACTGTGGGGGTCTGCTACAGGCCACCCAATCAGGAGAGCTGTGAGGATGAAGCCCTCTATAAGAAGATAGGAGCAGCCTCACGCTCGCGAATGCTGGTCCTCCTGGGGGACTTCAACCACCCTGATATCTGTCGGAGGGACTGCACGACAGTGCAGAAGAAATCCAGGAGGTTCCTCGAATGTGTTGGTGACAACTTCCTGATGCAAGTGATAGAGGAGCCAACAAGGAGAGGTGCCATGCTAGACCTCATGCTCAGCAACAGGGAGGGGCTGGTGGGGAATGTGACGCTCCAGGGCAGCCTTGGCTGCAGTGATCATGAGATGGTTGAGTTTGAGATCTTCAGGGCAGTGAGAAGGGCATGCAGCAAGCTTACTGCCCTGGACTTCAAGAGAGCAGACTTTGGCCTCTTCAGGAACCTGCTCAGTAAGGTTCCATGGGATAGAGCCCTCAAGGGCAGGGGGGCCCAGGAATGCTGGCTGATATTCAAGGATCACCTCCTCCAAGCTCAGGAGTGATGCGTCCTGACAAGAAGGAAATGGGGAAAATGCCAGGACAAGGAGTTGCTGAGCAAACTCAGCAGGAAAAAACGAAGCTTGCTGGGAAGAATACAGGGATATTGTCTGGGAAGCTAGGGACCAGGTCAGGAAAGCTAAAGCCTAGTTAGAAATGAGTCTGGCCGGGGATGTCAAGGATAACAGAAAGGGCTTCTATAGGTATTTTGCCACAAAAAAAAGATGAGGGATAATATGGGCCCTCTCCAGAAGGAAATAGGAGACCTGGCTACCCTGGATTTGGAGAAGGCTGAGGTTCTCAATTACTTCTTTACCTCAGTCTTCACCGTCAAGTGCTCTAGCCACACTGCTTAAGTCATGAAAGACATATGCAGGGACTGCAAGAATGAAGACCTTGGGCCCACTGTAGGAGAGGATCAGGTTCGAGATCATCTTAAGAACCTGAACGTGCACAAGTCCATGGGACCTGATGAAATTCATCCACAACTCCTGAAGGAACTGGCAGATGAAGTTGCTAAGCCATTATCCATCATATTTGAAAAATCATGACAGTCAGGCGAAGTTCCCAACAACTGGAAAAAGGGAAATATATCTCCTATTTTTAAAAAGGGTAAAGTTGAAAACCCAGGGAACTACAGACCAATCAGTCTTACCTCTGTGCCTGGCAAGATCATGGAGCAGATCCTCCTGGAAACCATGCTAGGGTACATGAAAAACAACAAGGTGGTTGGTGACAGCCAATATGGCTTCACTAAGGGCAAATCATGCCTGACCAATTTGGTGGCCTTCTATCATGGGGCCACAGAACTGATGGATAAGGGCAAATCAGTTTACGTTGTCTACCTTGATTTGCGTAAACCGTTTGATGCTGTCCCTCACGTCATCCTTGTCTCTAAATTGGAGAGACATGGAATTGATGGATGGACCAGCTGGTAGATAAAGAATTGGCTGTATGGCCTCATGCAGAGAGTCGCAGTCAACAGCTCAATGTCCACATAGTGTCTCTCTGGGGTTGGGGTTGGGACCGATCCTGTTCAACATCTTTGTCAACAACATGGACAGTGGGATTGACTGCGCCCTCAGCAAGTTTGCTGACAACACCAAGCTGTGTGGTGTGGTTGACATGCTGGAGGGAAGGGATGCCATCCAGATGCACCTTGACATGCTTGAGGAGGTAAGCCAATGCTAACCTCATGAAGTTCAACAAAGCAAAGTGCAAGGCCCTGAACCTGGGTTGGGGAAATCCCAGTCACAGCTACATGCTGGGCAGAGAAGTGATTCACAGCAGCTCTGCGGACAAGGACTTGGGGGTGTTGGTCAATGAGAAACTGAACATGAGCTGGTAGCGTGCACTTGCAGCCCAGAAAGCCAACCATATGCTGGGCTGCATCAAAAGGAGCGTGGCCAGCAGGTCGAAGTTGGTGATTCTACTCCTCTACTGTACTCTCATGAGACCCCACTTGAATTGCTGCATATAGTTCTGGTGTCCCCCAACATAAGAAGGATATGGAAATGTTGGAGCAAGTCCAGAGGAGGGCCACAAGAGCACAGAGCAGCCAAGCCCAGACAGCATTTGTCCTCCGGTCTGAACTTTCTTCTCCATCTCCTTCCCTTTCTTTTTTTTTTTGTCCCATCTCTGCACTTTACCTATCCTGCACATAGGCCTGCTTTCCCAAACAATTTCTGGACATTTATTAGCAGCTGGTGTAGACTTAGCAACTCTTCCAGTTCCCCGTCAAGCAGATCTCTCTGCTCACAATGATAAGACTGTAGTATGGATCAGGATTCCCAAAAAAGTAGATCATGCACCCAGACATGCTTAATTTAAAACCATAATCTTAGACTTTTGATTCACGAGATGGCAAAATGTTAATTTTCTTTCTAGTTGTTGATGAGGCCAACAGCAGCCAATATCTCTGTTTCAGACATGTACACCTAGATCACTGTGGCAATGTCTGTAGGCATTAGACTGCTACAGGACATGAAAAATCTCTCCATGGAAGACTGTTCCAAGATCCACACTCATTGTTATTTGCAAAACAGGATGTGCCAATGAGAACTAAACCCTGTCTTGCCTTGCCCCCACCATGGGCTCCTCCTGCATAAACATGAAACTGGGGAATATCCAGCCATTTAAAATGTGATAGAAACCATGAGAGGGTCCAGCCGTAGACCTGACCAGCAGCCTGCCACCTGCCATTCATTATTATTGCCAGAGCAACCTGTATTCCTGGGTCATGGCAAATATTGAAAAATGCCCAATTTTGCCTGGTGCAAACACCAATTATTCTTTTTGTCAGATGCAGAAACTGAGGCTGCCTTTTGCACTGAGTAATTTATGTAGCCCATATGGCTACTGTGCTTGGCAGAGATATATTGTAAGTAAGTACTTAGTAGTGGTAACTACATGGACATCCATATCTCTCTCTCTGGTACCAGAAATAACATATCACAGTAAAGGAAAAGTGATTTTACCTTCTGTAATATCCAGAGAACAGGTTGACATGGGGCTGAGGAGTCCCAAATTCCAGGCTGAAATGTACAGACAGGAGCTTTGGTCAAGTTCTTGCATATCCTTATGGGTCCAGGCTTCCATAACTGGATGAGGTATGACTTCTACTTGCTTCCAAAACAAGATCTAGGCTCTGTCTGTTGAAAATTTGTTTTCAACAAAAAAAGTTTGTGCCAGTTCAAAATATAGAAAAGGAAGAGGCACCTAACAGAACCCATGATTAAGCTGCAGAATGTCTTGCAGGATGTGGTGGATCCTCACAGTCCTCATGGTTTCAAAAGCCAAGTGAACACTTAGATCAAAGAAAGACACTTCAAAAGCTATTACATATAGAATCATACAATATTTAGGGTTGGAAAGGACCTTAAGGTCATCTAGTTTCAACCTCCCTGCCACGGGCAGCAACGCCTCACCCTAGACCATGTCACCCAAGACTCCGTCCAACCTGGCCTTGAACACTGCGAGGGATGGAGCATTCACAACTTCCTTGGGTAACCTGTTCCAGTGCCTCACCACCCTCACTGTAAAGAACTTCTTCCTTATATCTAACCTGAACTTCCTCTGTTTAAGTTTGAACCCATTACCCCTTGTCCTATCACTACAGTCCATAATGAAGAGTCCCTCCCCAGCATTCCTGTAGGACCCCTTCAGATACTGGAAGGCTGCTATGAGGTCTCCACGCAGCTTTCTCTTCACCAGGCTGAACAGCCTCAACTTTCTCAGCCTGTCTTCATATGGGAGGTGCTCCAGCCCCCCGATCATCCTCATGGCCCTCCTCTGGACTTGCTCCAACAGCTCCATGTCCTTCTTATGTTGAGGACATCAGAAATGTACACAGTACTCCAAGTGGGGTCTCACGAGAGCAGAGTAGAGGGGCAGGATCACCTCCTTCAGTCAGCTGGTCATGCTTCTTTTGATGCAGCCCAGGATACGGTTGGCTTTCTGGGCTGCAAGCGCACACTGCCGGCTCATGTTAAGTTTCTCATCAACCAACACCCCCAAGTCCTTCTCTGCAGGGCTGCTCTGAATCTCTTCTCTGCCCAACCTGTAGCTGTGCTTCAGACTCCAGATGTCCCTGAACTGCAGAGCATACTCTAAGAGTTTAGGAGAATATTTCGGGTATTAACAAAGTTGGTGACCTGGGTTCAGCTATAGCAGTCATTTTTCTCCTTCTTAGTAGCTGGTGCAGTGCTGTGTTTTTTAACTTTCAGCCTGGGAACAACGCTGATAACACTGATGTTTTTAGTTGTTGCTAAGTAATGTTTATTCCAACCAAGGACTTTCTCAGTCTCATGCTTTGCCAGGGAGGAGGGGAAGCCGGGAGGAAGCAGAGACAGGACACCTGACCCAAACTAGCCAAAGGGGTATTCCATACCACAGCACGTCATGCCCAGTATATAAACTGGGGGGAGTTATCCGGAAGGCCCAGATCACTGCTCGGGTCGGGCTGGGTATCGGTCGGCGGGTGGTGAGCAATTGTATCCTCTCCCCTTGTTATTTCACTAATCAATATTATCATTGGTGGTAGCAGTAGTGGTTTTGTATTATACCTTAGTTGCGGGACTGCTCTTATCTCAACCCGTGGGAGTTACATTCTTCCCATTCTCCTCCCCATCCCTCCGGGAGTGGGGGGAGGATGGAGGGGGGGAGTGAGCGAGCGGCTGTGTGGTTCTGAGTTACCGGCTGGGCTCAAAACATGACAGTTCTTTGTGGCGCCCAACGTGGGGCACGAAAGGTTGAGATAATGACAGATCTGACCAGAGTGTGTTTAATCATATTTGTGATAAGCATTCAACACTATGCAGCACCTTCAAAGGGAAAAAAATGTCTCTGGATCTGATGGCAAAACAACAGACAACGCAGCTATGCCAACTACAAGCACAGCAGGTACTCAGACCCTGACCACAACAGACAACACAGCTACTCCAAGTACAGCAGCTACATCAACCCCAGTGACAAGCACAACAGCTGCTCAAACCCTGACAGCAACAGACAATGTGGCTACTCCAAGCACCGCAGCTACACCAACCCCAGTGACAAGCACAGTAGCTACTCAAACCCCGACAGCAACAGACAATAAACCTACTCCAAGCACCGCAACCACACTAACCCCAGTGACAAGCACAGTAGCTACTCAAACCCCTACAGCAACAGACAATGCAGCTGTTGGTGTTACTCAACTCCCAAGCACAACAGCTGCACCAACCCCAGCAATAGACATTGCAACCACTCCAATCCTAGTGGCAGGCACTGCAGCCACTCCAACCACAGTGACAAACACTGCAGCTAAACCAAATGGCCAGTTTGTGACAATGTCTGTTGCCCCTGTAAGCAAAAGCAGACGAGAGGCACAAAGAGCAACCAGCGAAGCGAAGAAAGATGAAGACCCAATGCCATTACTACATGCAACAGAATCTGAACAAGAGTTACTACTACGTGGATCAGAGGAAGAGGAAGAAGAAGAAGAGGTCACTTCTCGACCCCGGACCTCAACCGAACTGCGGAATATGCGAAAAGATTTCACCTGTCTTCCAGGGGAGCACATTGGCACCTGGTTGCTCCGATGCTGGGACAATGGGGCCGATGGTCACGAACTAGAAGGTAGGGAAGCCAAGCAGCTGGGATCACTTGCTAGGGAAGGAGGAATTGACAAAGCGATTGCAAAAGAGAAGCGAGCCCTCAGTCTTTGGAGGCGGCTCCTGGCAGCTATGAAGGAAAGGTTTCCCTACAAAGACGTTATTACGAGTCGCTCAGCCAAATGGACCACGATAGAGAAAGGCATCCAGTCCCTGAGGGAATCAGCCATTCTAGAGATGATCTATCCTAGGCCGGATGCCAGGAACACATCCGTAGATCCAGATGAAGTCGAATGTACACGACCCATGTGGCGGAAACTTACACGGAGTGCACCATCGTCATATGCCCACACATTGGCATCAATGACCTGGAATGACGGAGTATCACCAACAGTGGATTGACTGATTCGTCAACTCCAAGAGTTCGAAGACAATCTCACCCCTTCCATCATTTCAGCAGTGGAAAAACTGTCCCAGGAGTTCAAACAATTGAGAGATGATTTATCCGATCTATCCAGCTCCCCACGCGTACCAACCCATGTCTCAGCTATTAACAGAAGGTGCCCTACTGCTCGAGAAAGAAAATATAGGAGGTACACGCCATGGGCCACCCTATGGTTTTTACTGCGGGATCACAGAGAAGACATGAGAAAGTGGGATGGAAAACCTACTTCAGCTCTGGAGCAATGGGTGCGTGAACTGAAGAGGAGAACAATGGTCAAGGATGATCCTCCCAGGAAAGGTGCTGCTCCAGTCTCTGATGAGCAGTTTCCCAGATGGAGTGAAAGAGCTGATTTTACTCCCACTCCTGTGATAAGGAATACTAATCCCTTTCTACAAGACAGAAGTGGAGAATTTTATGATCACTATTAGAGGGGCCCTGCCTCCAGCCAGGTGGAGGAGAGGGATAATCGGGTTTACTGGACTGTGTGGATCAGATGGCCTGGCACATCAGTCCCACAGAAGTATAAGGCTCTAGTAGATACCGGTGCACAGTGTACTCTGATGCCATCAAGGTATCAAGGGGTGAAACCCATTTCTATTTCTGGAGTGACAGGAGAATCCCAAGCGTTAACTATGCTGGAAGCTGAAATCAGCCTGACTGGGAGGAAGTGGCAAAAGCACCCCATTGTGACTGGTCCAGGGGCTCCATGCATCCTTGGCATAGACTATCTCAGGAGAGGGTACTTCAAAGACCCAAAAGGGTATAGATGGGCTTTTGGTATTGCTGCCTTGGAGACAGAGGAAATTAAGCAGCTGTCCACCTTGCCCGGCCTCTCAGAGGATCCTTCTGTTGTGGGGTTGCTGAAGGTCGAAGAACAACAAGTGCCAATTGCGACCACAACACTGCACTGGCGGCAATATCGCACCAACCGACACTCCCTGATTCCCATCCATAAGCTGATCCGCAGACTGGAGAGCCAAGGAGTGATCAGCAGGACCCGCTCACCCTTTAATAGCCCCATATGGCCAGTGCAAAAGTCTAATGGAGAGTGGAGACTAACAGTAGACTATCGTGGCCTGAACGAAGTCACACCACCATTGAGTGCTGCCATACCGGCCATGCTAGAACTTCAATATGAACTGGAGTCAAAGGCAGCCAAGTGGTATGCCACAAGTGATATTGCCAATGCATTTTTCTCAATCCCTTTGGCAGCAGAATGCAGGCCACAGTTTGCTTTCACTTGGAGGGGCGTCCAGTACACTTGGAACCGACTGCCCCAGGGGTGGAAATACAGCCCTACCATCTGCCATGGATTGATCCAGACTGCACTGGAACAGGGGCAAGCTCCAGAACACCTGCAATACATTGATGACATCATCGTGTGGAGTGATACAGCGGAAGAAGTTTTTGAGAAAGGGAGGAAGATAATCCAAATCCTGCTGAAGGCCGGTTTTGCCATAAAACAGAATAAGGTCAAGGGACCTGCACAGGAGATTCAATTTTTGGGAATAAAATGGCAAGATGGACGCCACCAGATCCCCACAGACATGATCAACAAGATAACAGCAATGTCTCCACCAACTAACAAGAAAGAAACACAAGCTTTCTTAGGTGTTGTGGGGTTCTGGAGAATGCACATCCCAAATTACAGTCTGATTGTAAGCCCTCTCTACCACGTGACCCGGAAGAAGAATGATTTCAAATGGGGCCCTGAGCAACAAGAAGCCTTTGAACAAATTGAACGAGAAATAGTTCATGCAGTAGCCCTTGGACCAGCTGGGGCTGGGCCAGCTGTGAAAAATGTGCTCTATACCACAGCTGGGGAGAATGGTCCTACCTGGAGCCTCTGGCAGAAAGCTCCAGGGGAGACTCGAGGTCGACCCCTTGGCTTTTGGAGTCGGGGATATAAAGGATCCGAGGCCAGCTACACTCCCACTGAAAAAGAGATACTGGCAGCCTATGAAGGGGTTCGAGCTGCCTCAGAAGTGATCGGAACTGAAGCGCAGCTCCTCCTGGCACCCCGGTTGCCTGTGCTGGGCTGGATGTTCAAAGGCAGGGTCTCCTCTACACATCATGCAACTGATGCTACATGGAGTAAGTGGGCCGCACTAATTACACAATGAGCTCGAATAGGAAATCCCAGTCGTCCAGGAATTCTAGGAGTCATCATGGACTGGCCAGAGGGCAAAGATTTTGGAATGTCACCAGAAGAGGAGGTGACGCGTGCTGAAGAGGCCCCACCATATAATGAACTGTCAGAGAGTGAAAAGCAATATGCCTTGTTTACTGATGGGTCCTGCCCTACTGTGGGAAAGCATTGGAGATGGAAGGCAGCTGTGTGGAGTCCCCTATGACAAGTTGCAGAAACTGCTGAAGGAGAGGGTGAATGGAGTCAGTTTGCAGAGGTGAAAGCCATCCAGCTGGCCTTGGACATTGCTGAACGAGAAAAATGGCCAGTACTTTATCTCTCTACTGACTCGTGGATGGTGGCAAATGCCCTGTGGGGGTGGTTGCAGCAATGGAAGCAGAGCAACTGGCAACGCAGAAGGAAACCCATCTGGGCTGCTGCATTGTGGCAAGATATCGCTGCCCGGGTGCAGAACCTGGTGGTGAAGGTACGCCACGTAGATGCTCATGTACCCAAGAGTCGGGCCACTGAGGAACACCAGAAAAACCAGCAAGTGGATAAAGCTGCTAAGATTAAAGTGGCTCAGATGGACTTGGATTGGCAACATAAGGGTGAATTATTTCGAGCCCGGTGGGCCCATGACATCTCAGGCCATCAAGGCAGAGATGCAACATATAGATGGGCTCGTGATCGAGGGATGGACTTAACGATGGACACTATTGCCCAGGTTATTCACGAATGTGAAACATGTGCTGCAATTAAGCAAAACAAGCAGTTAAAGCCTCTCTGGTATGGAGGATGATGGCTGAAGTACAAGTATGGGGAGGCCTGGCAGATCGACTATATCACACTCCCACCAACCCGCCAAGGCAAGTGCTATGTGCTGACCATGGTGGAAGCAACCACCGGATGGCTGGAAACATACGCTGTGTCCCATGCCACTGCCCGAAACACTATCCTGGGCCTTGAGAAACAAGTCTTGTGGCGATACGGCACCCCAGAGAGAATTGAGTAAGACAATGGGACTCATTTCCGGAACAACCTCATAGACACTTGAGCCAAAGAGCATGGCATTGAGTGGGTATATCACATCCCCTACCATGCACCAGCCTCTGGGAAAATCAAACGGTACAATGGGCTGTTAAAAACTACTCTGAGAGCAATGGGTGGTGGGACTTTCAAACACTGAGATACACATTTGCCAAAAGCTACCTGGTTGGTCAACACGAGGGGATCTGCCAACATGGCTGGCCCGGCCCAATCAGAACTTTTACGTCCTGTAGAGGGGGATAAAGTTCCTGTGGTGCACATAAAGAATTTGTTGGGGAAGACAGTCTGGGTTATTCCTGCTTCAGGTAAAGGCAAACCCACTCGTGGGGTTGCTTTTGCTCAGGGACCTGGATATACTTGGTGGGTAATGCGGGAAGATGGGGAAGTCCGATGTGTACCTCAAGGGGATTTGATTTTGGGGAAAACAGCCAATGAACTCAATTGTACGCTGTTGCCTGCTCTATAACACTTTTATAGCCCACCAGCTAGATATCTTCAGGTCGCCAGCAATTGACCCTGACTTCCCTCTCATCATCACCTCAACAAAGAATGAATTTTGAGGAAACCAGACAAGCTCAGCAGTGACCAGACGACTTTGGCGGTATCATCAGCAGGCAACAACCCAACACTACGTACCGTCCCTCCTGCCCTGAAAGACTATTACAAGAGATGGAGCCTGACATCATGGACTGGATGAGTTCAGCAATTTTACAGGGATTGGTCCATGGACTAGGGAATGATATCTTTCTCTGTGTGTGGGTGTGGGTGTATATATATGTGTATATATGGGACAGGGGTGATGGTGTGTTGAGAGATGTGGGATTTGAGCATGACGTGAGTGGTATGGAATAAGGGGTGGATACTGTCCTAGGTTCAGCTATAGCAGTCATTTTTCTCCTTCTTAGTA
The DNA here is from genome assembly GCF_004027225.2 of Strigops habroptila. Classification (NCBI taxonomy): domain Eukaryota; kingdom Metazoa; phylum Chordata; class Aves; order Psittaciformes; family Psittacidae; genus Strigops; species Strigops habroptila. Next base: position 14,528,435 of record NC_044301.2, read on the forward strand.
GCTGGTGCAGTGCTGTGGTTTTTGACTTTCAGCCTGGGAACAACGCTGATAACACTGATGTTTTTAGTTGTTGCTAAGTAATGTTTATTCCAACCAAGGAGTTTCTCAGTCTCATGCTTTGCCAGGGAGGAGGGGAAGCTGGGAGGAAGCAGAGACAGGACACCTGACCCAACCTAGCCAAAGGGGTATTCCATACCACAGCACGTCATGCCCAGTATATAAACCTGGGGAGTTACCCGGAAGGCCCAGATCACTGCTCGGGTCGGGCTCGGTATCGGTCGGCGGGTGGTGAGCAGTTGTATCCTCTCCCCTTGTTATTTCACTAATCATTATTATCATTGGTGGTAGCAGTAGTGGTTTTGTATTATATCTTAGTTGCGGGACTGCTCTTATCTCAACCCGTGGGAGTTACATTCTTCCGATTCTCCTCCCCATCCCTCCTGGAGCGGAGTGGGAGGAAGGGGGGGAGTGAGCGAGCGGCTGTGTGGTTCTGAGTTACCAGCTGGCTCAAACCACGGCAGTTGGTTATATGTCCTGGGTTCAGCTGTAGCAGTCATTTTTCTCCTTCTTAGTAGCTGGTGCAGTGCTGGGTTTTTGACTTTAGCCTGAGAACGGTGCTGATAACACACCAATGTTTTTAGTTGTTTCTAAGTAATGTTTACTCTGATCAAGGACTTTCTTAGTCTCATGCTCTGCCGGGGAGGAGGGGCACAAGAAGCTGGGAGGAAGCAGAGGCAGGATACCTGACCCAAACTAGCCAAAGCGGTATTCCATACCACAACGTGTCATGCCCAGTATATAAACGGGGGGGAGTTACCCGGAAGGCCCAGATTGCTGCTCGGGTCGGACTGGGTGTCGGTTGGTGGGTGGTGAGCAATTGTGTTCTCTTCCCTTGTTATTTCCCTTGTCATTGTTATTATTGGTGGTAGGAGTAGTAGTTTTGCATTATACTTTAGTTAGTGGACTGTTCTTATCTCAACCCATGGGATTTACATTCTTTCAATTCTCCTCCCCATTCCTCCGGGAGTGGGGGGGGGGGGTGGGAGAAGGGGGGAGTGAGTGAGCAGCTGCGTGGTTCTGAGTTACTGGCTGGACTTAAACCATGACATTATCCTGTTCTTACAGTCTTTCATAGATATCTGCAACTGGCCATTGCCATAGTCAGCACACTGAGTCAGGTGGACCTGCTGTTTCTCGTACAGCTGTTCTTTCACTCTGTATTAGATGATACTTGTCTAAATAAAGGCCCAATGTGAAGATCTGGGGGGGTGGTCTCTAATTTTCCCGCAGGTAGATTTAGATTAGATATTAGGGAGAAATTCTTTATTGTGAGGGAGTTGAGACACTGGAACAGGTTGCCCAGAGAAGTTGTGGATGCCCCATCCCTGGCAGTGTTCAAGGCCAGGTTGGACAGGGCCTTGAGCAACCTGGTGTAGTGGGAGGTATCCCTGCCCGTGGGAGGTGTCCCTGCCCATGGCAGGGGGGTTGGAACTAGATGATCTTAAGGTCCTTTCCAACCTTAACCATTCTATGATTCTGTGATTCTAATATGGCATCCAATGTCTTGGAGATAAAGAGGAACACATCTACCACCTTTGTGGCCCAGACTAATCAGGATGGCAAACCAGACCACTACAGTCCCTTCCAACCACAAAACCTCTTACTCTAAAATCTATGACCCTATTTCATCCCAGGTTCATTGCCAGGACATCAAACACAAATATTGTGTGTGCTTCTTCACACAAGAACAAAACTGGCATTTGCATATTTCTGTATGGGAATGAGCATGTTTTGTATGCAAATAGTATTAGCATTCACCATAGCAGCTCTCTGATGTTTCTTGATGCATTCAGCTTTCTAAGCATCAGAACCATATTGTTCTATGGCTTCTTCTCAGAAACAAAATGCTACGTAATTCCATTATTTATATAGCTAATAATTACTTTTCCCTGCCCCTCTTCCCCAAACATTGCTTGTACAGACAGTGAGGGATCAGCTGCAGAGCCTTGGTCCAGGCACCAGGAAGGCCTTTATCTCCTTGGCACATGACAGAAAAAGCGAGCAGCCTAGAGAAGTTTTCTGTGCATCTGGGGAAATTAAGAAAAAGCTGATGCATAGCACCAAGTGGCATATCTCTCAGAAAGGAAGCAAGAGACAGAGATCTTCCTTGCCTTCGTGGTCTTCAGCAGAGAGTGGAGAGCTGGCAGCAATGAGAGTATTCATCATAGAATATTATAGTATGACATAACAGCTTGGGTTGGAGGGTACTTTAAAAGGTCATCTAGTCCAACCCCTGCTGCAATGAGCATAAACTAAACCTGACAAAGCAGTTTTAGCCCATTTCCACACTAGAGAGTTTTCCTGACAGAGGATGGAAGTGTTTGGTTTTGGTTTTAATGATACATTTATATTATAAAAAGACTGGTGAAAATACAGTTGCACAGCTGCAGGAATGCTTTTGCTGATTGTACTGGTTTCAGCTGTAACAATTCTTTTTCTTCCTAGTAGCTGGTACAGTGCTGTGTTTTGGCAGATGCTGCCTTTGCCTTTGTCTTCACCAAATGCCTGGCCGATGATGATGTGGAATCAGTTGCCTGCATTAGCCTCAGGTTCCAGGAGAGCAGGTTATGTGTGATGAAGAGTTCTGTAGTTGGATAGCATGAGATCTGAAAACTAGATTGCCTAATGGTCCCAAACATCCTGATACAGCTGTACTCTAGACTGCAGCAAAATTTTCCTTATAACATGGATGTGACTTGGAGAAGGCATGGAGTCAGTTGGTCTACAGTTTATATTCCATTCCTTTTCTTTCCTTAAAGGTGATATGCTCAGGGTAGACACAACAGTGAAGCAGCTATTTATTAATGTTTTTGCGAAAACGGGTGTCCTAGCAAGTAGGCACATACAGCAAAGGCAGATCTTTGATTTATATTTCCTATCTCGTCCGCAAGTTCCCTCCCTTGTTTCCCCATTGGTTGAGTACTCCAAGGTTTACAGCCTATCCGATGCGTATAATCTACATGCTAACTGTCCCACCTCTGTTTACATCTCCCCTTACTCGATTTTGTACGCCCCTTCCTCTTATTTATTTATCTCCTTTTATGATTCGATTTCATAACTCTCTGGCATACATGTGGTACCCCAACTTACTGTTTAACTACAGAACCAATTTGCACTGGCTTAGTTTCATAGGTTATACAAAGGTAGTATTCTTTTTAACCACAGAGTGTGTCTGTCACCCAAAGATGACATTGGCTTGAACTACAGAGTGTGTCTGTTTAAATCATAGTATTTCAAACCCTTTGTTTCGTTCCCTTAGTAACTTATCCCCAGCCCCAATATTGCAAAGTCTTAATATTACAAAACCTTAATATTACAAAGCCTTAATATTACAAAGCCTTAATATTGCAAAGCCCCATCCCCAATATGTGAAAACAACACTGTTTCTCTCACATGCTCACATGTTCATCTCACATGTTCATTGTTCTGATGCAAATATTCTTCCATGTGTCCTGGTTTCAGCTGTAACAGTAAATTTTTTCCTTCCTAGTATCTGATGATACAGTGCTGTGTTTTGGCTTTAGTCTGAGAACAATGCTGATAACACACTGATGTTTTTAGTTGTTGCTAAGTAATGTTTACTCTGATCAAGGACTTTTCAGTCTCATGCTCTGCCAGTGAGGAGGGGCACAAGAAGCAGGGAGGGAGCAGAGACAGGACACCTGACCCAAACTAGCCAAAGGGGTATTCCATACCACAGCATGTCATGCCCAGTATATAAACTGGGGGGAGTTAGTTACCCAGAAGGGACCGATCACTGCTCATGTCGGGCTGGGTATTGGTCAGTGGGTGGTGAGGAATTGTATTGTGCATCACTTGTGTTTTCTGAGCTTTAATTTATTCTCTTGTTTCCTATTATTGTTATTGTTGGTACTCTTTCTATTATCACTATATCATAATTTTTTTAGTTATTAAACTGTTCTTATCTCAACCCATGGGGTTTACATTCTTTTGATTCTCCTCCCCATCCTGCCCGGGGTGGGGGGAAGGGGGGGAGTGAGCAAGTGGCTGCGTGATACTTAGTTACTGGCTGGGTTTAAACCACAACGGTCCTTTTTGGCACCCAGCATGGGGCACGAAGGGTTGAGATAACAACGGATCTGACCAGAGTGTACCAAAACAAATTCGTCATAAACATTAATTTTTTTGGTTTAATAGTCACTGGTCACAATGTTGATTTATTTGCTCTCAGAGTCATTGCATTTGGTCTCAGAGTCGTTGCATTTGGTCTCAGAGTCATGTTAAGTCATATATTGCTTGCAGTATGCATTCCCTGTCTTGGTGTTTATTTCCTTTGGGGCCTGGGCTAAGGTTCTTGTTTTGTTGTACTTTATAATAGTGGCTTGTGATACGATACAATTGCTGGTCATGAAACTGATCTGGTATGTGTACTCAGCATTGCCGTCACCTCTGTACTTCAGGAGCCATGTAATGGGTCCTATTAATAATCATACCTCTTGCTTTTTCTCCTTGGATAGCCAAGCAATGGAGGAGAGATTCCCCCACATCTCCACCACCAGGCTATTTACAGCAGCATTTGAGAATTTTTAAAATTTTGAATATTCTGGGGATGCTGAAACCAGCCTGGCCCTATTGCTAGGAATCAGTATGTTGTTGAATATGGTTAATATCTAGCTTATGGTTAAAAAGCTACATGTGGCCACTCCAACCTGCATGAGGAGCACTGTGGCTTGAAGGAGAAAAGGAGGGACTCAAACTCCAGTGACAACAACTGTGGCTACTTCAACCCCTGCAACACACACTATAGCTACTCAAATCCCAGTGGCAAGCCCTACAGCTACTCAAACACTGGTGACAAGCATTGGAACCACTTCAATCTCCGCAACAAGCACTGTAGCTACTCAAACTCTGATGACCAGTACCAGGGCTACTCAAACTCCAGCAACAGGCACCAGTTATTTTTATCCCCATAACAAGCACTGCAGCCACTCAAACGCCAGCAGCAAGCACGGTAACTATTTAAACTGCAGCTGTTTTAATTCCCTTGACTAGTACTGCAACTACTCAAACCCTGACAACAAGCACGACAACCACTCAGACCACGGCAATGGGTGATATAACTGAATGTCCTGGGTTCAGCTACAGCAGTCATTTTTTCTCCTTCTTAGTAGATGGCGCAGTGCTGTGTGTTTGACTTTCAGCCTGGGAACAACACTGATAACACCGATGTTTTTGGTTGTTGCTAAGTAATGCTTATTCCGACCAAGGACTTTCTCAGTCTCATGCTTTGCCAGGGAGGAGGGGAAGCCAGGAGGAAGCAGAGACAGGACACCTGACCCAAACTGGCCAAAGGGGTATTCCATACCACAGCATGTCATGCCCAGTATATAAACCAGGGGGAGTTACCCAGAAGGCCCAGATGGCTGCTCAGGTTGGGCTGGGTATCGGTCGGCGGGTGGTGAGCAATTGTATCCTCTCCCCTTGTTATTTCCCTTATCGTTATTATTATTGGTGGTAGCAGTAGTAGTTTTGTATTATACCTTAGTTAGTGGACTGTTCTTATCTCAACCCGTGGGAGTTACATTCTTTTGATTCTCCTCCCCATCCCTCCGGGCGCAGGGGGAGGAAGATGGGGGGGAGTGAGCGAGCGGCTGCATGGTTCCGAGTTACCGGCTGGACTTAAACCACGACACTGAACCAGAAAACCAACCCATGCTCATATCAGATGCCCCTATACTCAAGAGGAAATGAAAACGAAACCATCTTGTTTAGTGAAGGAAGATGAAGAAGGGCCATTATCAGAACTAGAGGAAACATTACAATAAACAGAGGAAGAAGCAGAACAAGAAGTAACTTCTCAATCCCTATCCTTGACTGAGCTGCAGGATATGCGAAAAGATTTCAGCAGTTGTCCAGATGAGCACATCATCATGTGGATGCTCCGATGCTGGGAATATGGGGTCAACAGTTTTGAATTATAGGGTAGGGAAGCCAAGCATCTGGGATCACTTGCTAGGGAAGGGGGAATTGACAAGGCAGTTGTGAAAGAGAAATGAATCCTCAGCCTCTGGAGGTGGCTCGTGTTAGCTGTGCAGGAAAGGTATCTCTTCAAGGAAGATGTTATATGTCGCCCAGGCAAGCGGACCATGATAGAGAAAAGCCTTCAGTTCCTGAGGGAATTAGACATTCTAGAGATGATTTATCATAAGGTGGACACCAAGCAGCCACGCGTAGATCCAGATGAAGTCAAATTGAAATTTGTATAGAGTGCACCATCATCATATGCCAACTCATTGGCATTGATGACCTGGAAGGAAGGAGTGGCACCAGCAGTGAATAAAGTCAGTCATTAACTCTGGGAGTTTGAAGACAATCTCTCCCCCTCCATCATTTCAGATGTGGAAAAACCATAAAAGGAGTTTCAGCAATTGAGAGACAATGTATCCAGCTCCCCACTTGTACAGACCCACATCTCAGCTATTAACAGTAAGCGCCCTGTTGCTCGATAGGGAAGATATAGGAGGTACACACCACGGGCCACCCTATGGTTTTACCTATGGCATCATGGAGAAGACATGAGAAAGTGGGATGGAAAACCTACTACAATTCTGGAGGAATGGGTACGTAAATCGCAAAGAAAAACAACTGTGAATGGAGATCCTCCCAGGAAAGTTGCTGCTCCAGTCCCTGGTGGGCAGTTTCCCAGATGGAGCGGAAGAACTGATTTTACTCCAACTCCTATGAAAAGGAATTCTAATCCCTTTGTACAAGAAGCAAGTGAAGAATCTTATGATTGCTATTAGAGGGGCCCTGCCTCCAGCCAGGTGGAGGAGAGGGATAATCGGGTTTACTGGACTGTGTGGATCAGACGGCCTGGAACATCAGTCCCACAGAAGTATAAGGCTCTAGGAGATACCGGTGCACAGTGTACCCTGATGCCATCAAGGTATCAAGGGGTGGAACCCATTTGTATTTCTGGAGTGACAGGAGGATCCCAAGAGTTGACTGTACTGGAGGCTGAAATCAGCCTGACTGGGAGGAAGTGGCAAAAGCACCCCATTGTGACTGGTCCAGGGGCTCCATGCATCCTTGGCATAGACTATCTCAGGAGAGGGTACTTCAAAGACCCAAAAGGGTATAGATGGGCTTTTGGTATCGCTGCCTTGGAGACAGAGGAAATTAAGCAGCTGTCCACCTTGCCTGGTCTCTCAGAGGATCCTTCTGTTGTGGGGTTGCTGAAGGTCGAAGAACAACAAGTGCCAATTGAGACCACAACAGTGTACCAGCGGCAATATTGCACCAACCGAGACTCCCTGATTCCCATCCATAAGCTGATCCATAGACTGGAGAGCCAAGGAGTGACCAGCAGGACCTGCTCACGCTTTGATAGCCCCATATGGCTGGTGTGAATGTCTAATGGAGAGTGGAGATTAACAGTAGACTATCGTGGCCTGAATGAAGTCACGTCGCCACTGAGTGCTGCCGTACAAGACATGCCAGAACTTCAATAAGAACTGGAGTCAAAGGCAGCCAAGTGGGATGCCACGAGTGATATTGCTACTGCATTTTTCTCGATTTCTTTGGCAGCAGAGTGCAGGCCACAGTTTCCTTTTACTTGGAGGGGTGTCCAGTACACTTGGAATTGACTGCCCCAGGGGTGTCATCTGCCATGGACTGATCCAGACTACACTGGAACAGGGGCAAGCTCCAGAACACCTGCAATACATTGATGACATTATCGTGTGGGGCAATACAGCAGAAGAATTTTTTGAGAAAGGGAAGAAAATAATTCAAATCCTTCTGAAGGCCGGTTTTGCCATAAAACGGAATAAGGTCAAGGGACCTGCACAGGAGGTGAAATTTTTAGGAATAAAATGGCAAGATGGACATCGCCAGATCCCCACAGATGTGATCAATAAGATAACAGCAATGTCTCCACCAACTAATAAAAAAGAAACAGAAGCTTGCTTAGATGTTGTGGGGTTCTGGAGAATGCACATCCCAAATTACAGTCTGATTGATTGTAAGCCTTCTCTATCACATGACCCGGAAGAAGAATGATTTCAAATGAGGCCCTGAGCAATGACAAGCCTTTGAAAAAATTAAAAGGGATTTAGTTCATGCAGTAGCCCTAGGGCCTGTCCAGACTGGGAAGATGTGAAAAATGCGCTCTACACCGCAGCCAGGGAAAATGGTCTGACCTGGAGCCTCTGGCAGAAAGCACCAGTGGAGACTCAATGATTTTGGTGTCGGGGATACAGAGCATCTGAGGCCTGCTATACTTCAACTGAATAAGAGATATTGGCAGCCTATGAAGGGGTTTTAGCTGCTTCAGAAGTGATTGGCACTGAAGCACAGCTCCTCCTGGCACCCCAGTTGCCTGCAGTAGGCTGAATGTTCAAAGGGAGAGTCTCTTTTGCATATCATGTAACTGATGCTACATGGAGTAAGTGGGCTGCACTAAACACAATGAGCTCGAATAGGAAATCCCAGTCATCCAGGAATAATAGAAGTGAACATAGACTGGCCAGAGGGCAAAGATTTAAACTATCAGAAAGTGAGAAGCAATATGCCTTGTTTACTGATGGGTCCTGCTGTATTGTGGGAAAGCATTGGAGATGGAATTTAGCTTTATGGAGTCCGCTACAACTAGTTGCAGAACTGCTAAAGGAGTAGGTGAATCGAGTCAGTTAGCAGAGGTGAAAGCCATCCAGCTGGCCTTGGACATTGCTGAACGAGAAAAATGGCCAGTACTTTATCTCTATACTGACTCATGGATGGTGGCAAATGCCCTGTGGGGTTGGTTGCAGCAATGGAAGCAGAGTAACTGGCAATGTAGAGGTAAACCCATCTGGGCTGCCACATTGTGGCAAGATATCTCTGCCTGGTTAGAGAACCTGGTTGTGAAGGTACGTCCCATAGATGCTCATGTACCCAAGAGTCTGGCCACTGAGGAACATCAGAACAACCAACAGGTGGATCAGGCTGCTAAGATTGAAGTGACTTAGATGGATTTAGATTAGCCAGGTGGTTAAAACCTCTCTGGTATGGAGGATGATGGCTGAAGTACAAATATGGAGAGGCCTGGCAGATTGACTATACCACACTCCCACCAACCCACCAAGACAAGCGCTATGTGCTTACCATGGTGGAAGCAACCACTGGATGGCTGGAAACATATGCTCTGTCCGATGCCACTGCCCGCAACACTGTCCTGGGCCCTGAGAAGCAAGTCTTACAGCAACATGGCACCCTAGAAGGAATTGAGTCAGACAGGTACAGGGGACTGTTAAAAACTACACTGGTGGGACCTTCAAACATTGGGATACAAATTTAGCGAAGGCCACCTGGTTAGTCAACACTAGGGGATCTGCTGACCGGGCTGGCCCAGCCCAGTCAGAACTTTTACGTACTGTAGAGGGGGATAAGGTTCCTGTGGTGCACGTAAAGAACCTGCTGGGGAAAACAACCTGGGTTATTCCTGCTTCAGGTAAAGGCAAACCCATTCGTAGGATTGCTTTCTCTCAAGGACCTGGGTTTATCTGGTAGGTAGTGCGGGAAGATGGGGAAGTCTGGTGTGTACCTCAAGGGGATTTAATTTGAGATGGAAACAGCCAGTGAATTCAATTATATTCTGTTCACTGCTATATAACATTTCTATAGCCCATCAGCTAGATGCTCATCACCACCACTCTGGACTTTTTGAAAAAAAATATATATGCTGTCAGAGAATAAAGTTGTGGAAAGCCAGCAGTGGCAGCAGCAGCAGGAATCTCCCAGTACTGTTCTCAAATCACTATCAACTAAACCCGACTTCCTTTTAATCATCACCCTAATAAATAATGAACTTTGATGAAACCAGATGAGCTCAGAGGTGATGAAATCTGAACTGATGTTAGCAGGCAACAATCCTACCTCATACACCATCTTTCTGTCCCTGAAGGACTGTTACAACAGATGAAGCCCAACATCAGGGACTGAATGAACTCAACGAACTTTATAGGCAAGTTCCATGGACTAAGAAATGGTACCTGTGTGTGTATACATAGACATAGACATAGACATAGACATATACATATATAAAAAGAGACAGAATAAGTGATGGTATATTGGAAAGCGTGGGACCTGAGCATTATAGAGTTAATTTTTTTCCTTCCTAGTAGCTGGTACAGTGCTGTGTTTTGGCTTTAGTCTGAGAATAATGCTGATAACACATTGATGTTTTAGTTGTTGCTAAGTAGCACTTACCCTGACCAAGGACTTTTCAGTCTCATGCTCTGCCAATGAGGAGGGGCACAAGAAGCAGGGAGGGAGCAGAGAAGGGACACCTGACCCAAACTAGCCAGAGGTATTCCATACCACAGCATGTCATGCCCAGTATATAAACTAGGGGGAGTTACCTGGAAGGCCCAGATCACTGCTTGGGTCGGGCTGGCTATCAGTCAGCCTGAGACTGTTTTGCAGGTCAGTTTGGCCATCAAGAAAACAAACCTTTCAGATGTCTAAAGTGTGTTCTCTTGAGGTGGCGGAACCTACGTGGTGTTTCTTAAGCCTTTGTGCATCCTTAAAACCTGAACATTGTCTTGCCAGCAGAGACCTCGAAAAGTGCCATTGCTTAATCAATTCCAATATAAACTAGGCATATGTCTTGCTTTAACATCTCTATCAGAATGCTATCCTGGTTTTCTCCCCATCAGACATGCACACATACCCTCCTCAAACTATTTTTCCTATCATTTCAGCAGCTTGACTGTAGGATTGAAAGCTCTTAATATTCACATTCAATAGGCACTGCATGAAAAATTATGTTCATCCAGGGCTATAATGTAATTTGCCAGTTTGCAGGTGCATCTTGGAGAGGGGAATTTTGATCAAACACTGGTAAAAGCAAAAGAGATTGCCTACGCCAATGATATTTCAGAGAATAAAAGTGACATAAATTCCCAAATTAGTCGGCCAGAAAAGCATTGTTGCAAACCAATATTTTGTTGACCTTTAGGTTAACATTTGCATTAATAATAAATAAATATTAAAAAATGAAAGTTTTTACTTATTTACATATATTTATTCAAATTAGTTACACCTGTAATTTGCTCTGAAAAAAATCCTAGTTCACACATTTACATAGTGTTTAATGAATGAAAAATGAGACATAAATCGTGCAAATGGCCTGTTTACATACACAATGTAAACTATGTAAATTTGTTTTTTTTCTTGTCTAAGAGTACTAATCTCTGGACATAAACCTGATCTAGAGCTCAGTGCACTCTGAGCTCTTTCTACTAACTCAGCAATCTTTAGTTTGGTCTGTTTTCA